>NW_027279481.1:945000-1064265 GCF_046629955.1 Centroberyx affinis
TCTGTGCTCTATGCTGTTTACAGGGCAATGCATGTGTGTCGTCACACCAAAGATCCAAAGGTTTAATAGCCACCATAAACTAACTGTGATAACTGTGTGGCATGCTGGCATTAAAATGCATTTAGAGCTCATTGTGTTAGAACACTGTATGTAACTTCCTTGCACACAACTCCTGTCCTGAAACTCACCCCCCATCATGTTTAATTTACTCTGAGTTGCTAAACAGATGCTTGTTTGGAATAAATGCATTGGAAATTAAACTCCAGAATAATGAATTGGCAATGTGCTGCCTAGTTATACGTACTGAAGGTTACTGGGCCCATTTGGACCCTCTCTAATCAATATAAGCTTTTCGGTATGAGCACATTGGCTTGGCGTGAAATCATTCACTGTGCAAAAGTGGATTCATTCAGTAATATTTTCTAACTTGATTCTTCATGCTGTGGTCTGAACATTATGGCACTGACATAAAAAAAACAATATCTTTGTGATTCCTCCCTTATGCATGTGCTTCAAATCTCTGCATAGTGGTTTCTTTTCTCAACCTGTTTTATATGCGGTTTATTCCCATTGAAAGTTTCAAGGATCTCCTGTCCATACAGCATACATACTCTTAACTATCTGCAGCAGAGTCCAGCATGCTGGAGACTTATTACTGTATACCTCCTGATTACATTGCGGACTGCTGGGGGTTTTGACAGTGAAATGAAGACTTTCATTGAATAGCAATGGGACAGACTGGGAGTTTTGGAGCACCAACATAAAGAGAGAGAAAAGGGTAGAGCCGGTGGGACAGAGAGAGAGAGAGAGAGAGAGAGAGAGAGAGACAGAGACAGAGAGACAGAGAGAGAGAGAGAGAGGGAGAGAGGGAGAGAGAGAGACTACTGTATGTTGCTGTGCATACAGTCCTGCAGTCCTTGATAAGCCAGAATGGATGAAAGGCGTGTGCCATAGGAGTTGGTAAATCATTGTCAGGGCTGGGGAGAATAAGCCAAGGGAAGGGTGGGAGGAGACTGAGAGAAGGAGGGGTGGAGGGGGGTGATGGGGTGATGGAGGGGGGAGGAGGGAGGGAAGGCATACTGAATGCCCTAGGTCTTCTCTGATTTTCAAATTTCTCTTTCTCTCTCCATCTTTGAAACAGCAAGGGAGCGGGGGATGGAAGAAGGGAGAGAGATACTGTGACACAGAGAGAGAGATCGTGCTATAGAGAGAAAGCACTTGTCAGAGGGATGGGAAGGTTGCTATGACAACTACTTATACAGCGGGCTGTCAGTCATGTTTCATTGGAGTTTGGAGAGGGGGAGAGGGATGAAGGCAGTAGAGGAGTGAGGGAAGGGGGGGTTGGAAAAGGGTCATTTCTCCATCTGTCTGCTGAGCTGGAGTGTAAATTTGACTGTCAGGCTTGGAGATAAGGACAAATTATGAACAATATTAGCTGGCCGATAAAAGGGAACAATAATGAATGGATAAATATATTAAAACCAAATGAGATAGCATCCAGGCAGAAACTGGGACCCTGAGAAGCCATCCAGGTTTTCTCATTTGGAGGGGAAGATAAGAGCTGGAGAGAGGCTGTGAGGAGGGGCGTTAGGGAAGGATCCACTGTATTAGAGCTAGCTACTGTGGCATACTTCCTTGTCAAAAGACAAGAGAGAATCAAAATCACTTTGTGGTTGGAATACCAAACACTGTGGCTTCCTCTCTCCTCCTTCACTAGCCTATTATACTTCTCCAATGAGCAGGATGCCACACAATAACAGTGTCAGCATGTGTTCAAGCATAAAAAACACAGACAGAATGGAATGAAATTAATTAACCCTAAGAGATCACAGTGCTTAGCCAGTGGAATTTAATCCAATTTATTACATATAGGAATCTAACTAGGGTTGTGTTTGCATTAATGAGATGGTGTGTGTGAATGTGTGTGTGTGTGGATGTGCAAGTACATAGGCGTGAATGTGAGCATATTCTGCATAGGTTCTGCATATGTGTGCTGCTAAGGGCATCCTTCCCATCCTGCGTACAGCACCAGATCAGTTGTAGGAGTGGCAGAGAACGAGGAGGGAGGGGGTCTGAGGTTTGGCACAGCCACAGGGCGAGAAAACCCTGCCAAATTAACTCCTGAATAATGAGTCTTTTATGTGCGGTGTTATCACCAGCGAGAGGATGGCCACATATTGTGTCACAACATTGGAGCCACTTCAGACAGAAACCAGCTAGCAGGTTCCACCAGCACACCTTCAACTGAGAAAGAAATGGGGGATGATAGAATAGTTTGTTTACCAGTTTCTAAAGTAAATTAGGACTCCTGTGTGTATGTGCTGTATCTGCAGCTGTCTTTTGAAGTTTGCATGCTAACTCACAGAGTTGACAGTACAAACTGTAAGGCCTACTATGCATTGGCCCTAATGAGATAGCTTATTAGTGCTGTTTCCCTCACAACTAAGGAGATGTTGCTTGGAAACAGCATAGCAAAGAAAACAATACTGTAGTTCACACAAAAAAAGTCTTCAACTCATTGCTCTCTGTTGTGCAATTTCCACACCAAAGCAATGCAATATGGACTTCCACTGAAACATGTATGCCTGAAAAGAGTGTGAAAAAGAGAATTATAGAGACCGAACTGACACTTTAATCATATATGAATGCTAACCATACTATATTTCATTTTGATGCTCGCCCATGTTGCCTATAAAGTCCATGGCCATGTTATGCATATATTCAGTCTATAATTCAATTCAGACATGTTCCCTTTAACAGTAGCTACAGGGACCTGCATCCCTAACGCTAACCCCTGCGGTGATGCAGGCTTGATTTCATGTCACAGTTTCATCATTTCAGTGTCAAGGCTGCTCATTGGCGGCCCGGCTGGGATCTATAGAAGTCATCAGTATAAATGCCATGGAGCAGTGCTGGTAGGGCCTTGATATCAACGCCGCAGAAGCAGCACATCCCTCACTAAGCACTCCTCTGGGATGGATTAGGCCTCACTGCTTTCACATACAGTACACACACATGTACAGTAAGCACACATAAGCACACAGGCATACGTGCTCATACACATAACCATGCATGCACACACACACACAAACACACACATACACAAGCATGCATGTAATGCATGTATAAACAAACAAACGCAAGCATCCATACAATCATACACGCACACTCACATACATGCTGTCGTACATATAGACATATAGGAGATAAATAGATCAACAGACACAGACACACACATACACAGACAGACACACATGCAGTACTGTACATGCATGCACACTGTACTGCATACATAAAACATGCCAAGAGGCATCTAAAACTCTTTCTCCAAACAAACAAACATCACTGCAGTGAGTGGGAGGCTGTGGTTGGTAACTGTTGCATCACAAGCCATATACCGTGTTAGTCGAGCCAAAGAGCCCGAGATCAAACTATAGTGTGTTACCGTACACCAGTCTCACAGGAAGAGAGCTTTAGCATTCCAACCATACACATTTCCTCCACACTAACCAAGTCGATTCCATCTCAGAGGGGATTTAGAGAGCAGTGATCATGAATTCTTTCTGTGCCGCTGGCGGCAGGGATGATGGATATCATATATGACACCTAAAAGACTCTCACCCACACATCTGTATGTGCACACACAGGCGCGCGCACACACACACACGCTCGTACGCACATATAAACACACAAAATGCACATGCACATACGCCACACACAGGTCCTCTTATATGTCACCTAACATTCTCCAAAGCACTGATTTTATGCATCAGTGTGATCTGATGGCTGCTCTGTTCTACGCTGCTGGCTGGGGGATTTCAGCAGCACCGTGGCCCTGCTGGAAGCCTTGAACATACAATTACTGGCTAGTGACTTGCTTCTCCCTTCCTAACTGCTCCATATGAAACCTCTGGGGTGTGTGTAAGTATGTGTGTCTTTGGGTGTGGGTGTGTGTGTGTGTGTGTGTGCACGTGTATGTGCACGTGTGTGTGCCCCTTTCTCTCTCTCTTCCTCTACTGTTACAGTCAGCCCAGAGCACAAGCCGAGTCGACAGCCTCTACTCCCACCTCAGAAGAACAGAATAGCTGAGAGGAAAAGAATAGAAGGAGAAATTGCTTAAAATATTTTATCTCTACCATATACGTCTCAGCAAATTTACACTCAATATGATAACAAACATGAAATATTACTCACAGCCTTGTGTCGACTTCAACATATTACAGCTGTGGTCATAAATCCTGAAACTGCTGTGCAACGTCTATACGTAGCCACTGTATATAAACATTTACAATATGGCAGTGCTATTTATATTGTCTCCCTTCATAATGCCATCTGAAGGGCATTTTGGCATCCGTTATGATATGGATTTTTTTCTCCCCCATTTTCCTCTATCCCATTTATTGCTGTTCTTCTATTCCATCCAGGCTATGTTTCTGTACAGTAGAATGGGCCTTTTACCTTTGGCAGTATTTAACACAGCGCTAGCCTGTTTCTTAATTATTTTCTCATCGCTCCACTGACACTGATTCATGAGGGTAATGTTGGACACACCCCCTCGACCAACCCCCACCTCCCCTCTCCTACCTACACACACTGTTTCCCTCTCTCTTTCCTTCCTCCTCTTTACAGTGGAGGAGCACTTAGCCCGTTCTGTGCGTTTCTCTCGTTGTCTGTCAGTCATATTTTTCCATCTCTGTTTGTCTTTTCCACCCATCCTCTGCCCTCCCCTTCTGCCTTTGTGTCTCTCTCATTCTCCTCTTTTCTCTCATATTACCTTGTGATGATCTTGGATGGCTAATGAGTTACCTTCATGCGGTGGTTGCTCTCAAGTAATTACCTTTTCTTCCTTACACGGAGGGACAAAATTGACTACAGCAAGAGACAACAAACTTCATTACACACTGAGCCAAACAGGCAACCCACGTGATACCCTGCCCCCTCGATCTGCCTGTGTAGAATATACAAGACCAATATCCTCTCACCTCCCCACCTGAAGGCATCTGCAATAAACTAAGATATACACCCATGCTGGAACAAGAAACATATGAATCAAGATAGAGCAAAACACAGATAGAGAAGTCAATATTCAGAGAAAGTAGAATTAAAAGAAAAGTGCAAGATAATACAGGCTACGGTATGACCCAAGACAGCAAAATGGAGATATAGAGGGGTGGATAGTAAGAGATAGAAAAGTGAGATGCAGAAAAGGAATGAGGAAAGAGAGATAATGAGAAAGAGGGGGAGAGGGTGAATGAGCAAGAGAGAGAGAGAGAGAGAAATGAAAGGGGGGAGGCTTAGGAGATAGAGAGCGAGGGGCCATGCCCAACTCCAGCTCAAGAGAGAGCGAGAATGTACCAGAATATGGGCTATCTCTCTGCAGCTTTGTGTGCAAGAGCAACTGAGCTGGCAGATGACTTTGCTGCACATGGACAAAAGAGGCTTACAGGCCACCCTGCATGTCAGCTTTCCCCGGCCCGGAGTGAGAGTGCTGTAGGCGAATATAGGCTACACTTGAACACTCACCTCCATAGACCTACAGAGACCTTGGTTAAAGTGGATTCAGATTTGCTCTATACATTTGACATCAGGCAGCAGCTTCTTTTTGGATGTACTCCCTGATCCATATTCATTCACTAATCTCTGGTAGTGTTAGCACGCCACTGTGCCTTGCCACATTACAGTGCAGCACAGTTCAGTGCAGAGCATACCTTTACTCTGCAAAAACTGCAGTGTTAACAGTTATGAGATGGGGGAAATGCTGTATGAGGTAAAGTTGCAAATACATAAATAAATACATAAGCCCTAAAGCATGTCACTGATGTATTTTCATTTTACCATTTCCATATTATTAGCACAAGTTGATTCTCGATAAGAGGCGAGATGCTAAACTTGGAGCTTTTCACCTCACTGCGCTGTCATGTGCTTTTTGTATGCATGGCCTCTGTGGTGCTGATGTGACTGCAGGGGGAGAGCCTAACCCTGTCAGTCATACTGACAGCCAAGCTGTCTTATCTGCTCTCTACTGGCGATGGTGCACTTTAATTAGGCTACAAGGTCAATCAGCACTTTTTCAGAAGATGTGATAATGCTGAATGCTCATAATCACTTTGTAAAAATAGGTATACCAAGCTAAGCACAGAAAACACTTTGTTTTTAAGTGTTGACTAAATCAACACCTTGGTTTCTGCTAAGTCAACACCTTTGTGTAGTCCAGTTTGCACTTTCTACACTCCTTTACTGTTAATGACTAACTTCTCGACCAAAAGCTTCTCACTGAGCTGAGGGAGAAATGGGCAACTTTGCAGCAGCATCCAGAATCCCCCCTTCCCTCTCCATATTAGTCTCTTCCCACTGGACACAGGCATGTTTCAGAAGGCATGCTATTTGCTGCCTTCATCAGGGGGTGCAGAGGGGAGGGGGGGTTAACAGGCAAGAAGGGAGAACCTCGGGCCCAGCGCTGCGGACCTGGCCTACCCCAAGCTCTTATTAAAAATGGGTTAGACAGAGAAGCAGAGGGATGTCCAGCACTCTTCTCCTCTGTACATTTTTCTTCTCTCTTTTCTTCCATCCCCCCAACTGCCCCACTCCTCTCTCTTTCACACATGTATGCAAGCACTCTCTCTCTCTCTCTCTCTCTCTCTCTCTCACACACACACACACACACACACACACACATGCACACACAGTGGAGGGATGGCCTGCTCGCTCTCCCCTCCCCTCTCTCCTTCTCCCCCATCTTCTTGACAGCCCCATTTGTTTTCATTTTCAGGATGTTTTGCTCGATATCTAATGAAATAACTATCTATATATTGAGCAAAGCATCAAGAGGGAGGGGTGGAATTGTTCATCGGATGTCAGTTACATTTCCGCCTTACTATTCTGCCCCCATGCATCAGACTTATTGGATTTGGATATTGTCATAACAAATCGTCCTCTAGTTTTCTGGCATGCATAGCAATGTAATGTAAAACATGCACTGTCTGTCGATTAAACCATTGAACCATAAAGCTACCTTTGGATTTTGCATCCAGAATGTATAAATGTGATATATCTATCTTGGTACGACAATGCAGGAATTTGGATCTGTCAAGCTAATAACTAATAGCATTAGAACGGAGAAGGACTGACTTATTTCTCTCTCAAACTTAGACTAAACTGTCAGGCAGATGGCCTTTTCCTCTGGCTCTCTCTCTCTTCCTATCTCTCTCTCTCTCCCTCTCTCTCACTGACAAACCTTACAGTAAGCATTTTAATTCCCCCTGACCTTTACTGATCTCGCCAGGCAGTTTTGCCCGTTGCTTAGGGCCAAAACAAAATGAAATTTGAATTCCAGCTCAGAATAATTTAAGATGATCCATTCTATGCAGGGAGTCTCAACTATTTTCGAGTTTGGGTGCTGCCAACAGACTAAATGGACCTTCCGTGAGCTCTCTCTCTTTCTCTCTGTCTGTCTCTCTCTCTCTCTCTCTTGTGGCCACAGCCTTTGGGATTATGGGATCACATACAGTGCAATGTGAGTGTGTGAGAGGAAGGAATACATGGGAGAGCGAGCGAGCATAACATCCCCAATATTCACATGTACGCACGCATGAACACAGGCATGCAAGCGCGTGCACACACACACACACACACACACACACACACACACACAAACACTGACAGGCACACACCAACACACACGGACATGCTCCAACTCTAGTACACTAAGCACCAGAGGGCTTTGTGTGCAAGGCTAAGAAATGCCATGTCAGCACGCACCATATGGAAGTTGAGAGGGGAGGGAAAAGCTAAATAGTATAAAAAAAGGGAGCGTGTGATGAAAAATGCATGCAGGGGAGAGGGGGACAGTGGCTCCCTGTTCACGGTTGTCTACCAGGAAGCTCCTGCAGATCGTCTCCTCCTCTTCCTCCGGTTGCCTCTACTGTCCCTGCTGCTTCACTGACTGACAACACGCCCCTAACCAACTGACAGATACCAAGGCAAACAGTGCCAACTCACACACACACGCACAGATTCACACACACAAACTCCACTTCCATATTCCTCTATCAGTCTCTTCCAATGTGGGTTTATACTTCTGAGTTCTCCTCCTATACTTTCTAGAGGGTTTCAATGTAATGTGATTTGCAGAACAGACAAGATTTCATGAGGTAAACAGTTCGCCCCCATTCATGGTTTATGAGAAGAAAATAACCATGTGCATGGGGACAGGATAGTTGTCGACACAAACCCTGCGATGCGATGATAAAAACTGACCAAAATAAATAAATAAATAAATAAATAAATAAATAAATATATATATATATATATATACATATAGGTATATGCGTATATATATAGATACAGTATATTATGTAATTGAGTATGATAGTTCCAGTGCAAGAATCAATCACATTTGGGCAAAAAGCTGGAGATTGTTGATCCTCCTGGTGTGTAACATTACTGGAGATATAGGCTAAAAGCTGCTAAGTTTAGCTCTGGTAAGCTAAACAGGTAATGTTAGCTTGCTAGCCTAACTATCCCATCACATCTACTCACACAACATCACAATAGCTGTAGCCACTTAGCTAGCTATCTTGACTGCAAGATTATGTTTTATAAGTATGCTTGTGGATTGTATTTGGGCAAAATGAAATGAGGAAAACGATTCAATACCAAATATGTCTCCATAAACAAACCTTGTTAAACTGAGAATTTGCTGGGATGCTTGCCCAAAACACACCCAATTAAACACCCACAAGTAACAACGTTTGATAGAGCGAAGCAACGTAAAGCATAGTGGTCGTGCTTGGTCTGCATGTGGTGTAGGAACTGTTCAAAAAGCTCCTGAAACATATTTTCAGCTTGGTTGATGGAGAAACCTGTAGGCAGTCTCTCCCCAGTCCAGCGCTAGTTAATCAAAGAGTCGGTATTCTGCTCCATTCTCCCCCAGAACCTGCATAAGGCTCCTTAATCATACAGTAGAGATGATGTAATGATAGGGAAACACTGGCAATTAGACACCTGCAAAACGGCCAAATTAATTTTAAGGACCCAAACTTTTTTGTTCAGCAGCATGTCAAACTTTTCACATGTTCACACACAAACGAATGTGTAGATACACGTGCAAACATACACACACACACACACACACACACACGCATGCACACACACACACACACACACAAACACACAGAACCTTGCACACACTCGCACACACACTCAAATCCACACAGTAAAAGGTTGTTGGAGTTTTTTTGTTTCTGACTGATATCTGGCCTACATTTCTGACTGTCTTGTTTGTACAGTACACACACCTTGTCCTTTGTGGTGGTTGGCTGATGTCAGGTTGATCTGTCTGAGTTTCTTCTATTACTGGGAAAACAACACGTTGTCCTTTTCACTCTACAACTGTCTGACAATGCTAATCTGGAGGAGAGGACCGTGTTGACAGAACACATTATGGAGCTTTGGGGGGGAAAGGTTAGGCATCAACACAGAAATAGGATTTAAATTGGTAAACCTCTTAGAAGTATGAACTTTTATGAGCAAATGCCCACTAGACTTAACCCTGCCCTTTCAAATTAATCCATTACGGTTTGTGTATGTGTGCGTGCTTGTGCATAGGAACTATACGCTTAAGGTAATGTCACTGTGCGTGTGTGTGTATATAGGTGCGTGTGTGCGTGTGTGTGTGTGTGTGTGTGTGGGTGGGTGCAGCTACATGCACCCATGTACATGCGTGTATTTTGCGCTCGCTTGTGTATGTTTGTCAGACTGCTCATACACACACGCAGAGCTAGAAAATTGTTTTAATCTTCTCAAAGCTCTGTCAGCAGTTTATCAGCCATGCCACCTTTTCTGGGGGGTTTTAGGTCCGTACTGAAATGACTGGCAGAAATCGGAGACAAGGGGTGTCTGCATTTCAAATATCAATTGGCGGTGTCAGTGTGGCTCAGTATGGTGAGGGATTATCTGAAATTAGTTTAGTTAATTCATCATTTCAAAGGGCAGTTGCTTTGCCGCTGATTAGTTATTGTACACACTTGTCAATTAAGGCTCCCTGGAGAGTCTTCCCCACGAGGAATGTAGCCCTCCATAAAATGCACACACAAACAGAGGAAAAGAAAGGAGGCAGGAGACTAGAGGAGGAGAGAGGAAAGGGAGAGGGGGTTGGCAGCGACGTAAAGAAGGAGCAAGAAAATAGAGATGGAGAGAGATGTAGGACAGAGCTAACCAAGACCTCACATCCGTTTCATATTGAAATCCATTCGACTTGTATATTTGTTGACTTAGATATTTATATATTTCAATCAAATATATATGTTTATATTTTCTTCCACATCTGATAATGAAATCAACTGCATTTCCTTTTTATCCAATAGCTACATTCAGTTTGATATGGCCTCAGAGAAAATTTAAAACACACAACGTATTCAGTATTTTCATCTGTTTGTGTGTGATGGCGGAGGTGGTTATGAATGTTTGGCAATTAGAATAATCAATGTGCGAGCCCTTGTACAAAGAGGCCAAGTGGAGGCCATCACATTGACCTCTCCACAGGGGCCTATTCCCATAGTTACTGTTGCTACGCTACTGGGTTCAGCTCAACATGCTATAAATGGCCAGG
Source organism: Centroberyx affinis (assembly GCF_046629955.1). Taxonomy (NCBI): domain Eukaryota; kingdom Metazoa; phylum Chordata; class Actinopteri; order Beryciformes; family Berycidae; genus Centroberyx; species Centroberyx affinis. The sequence goes on from NW_027279481.1 coordinate 955,610, forward strand.
GAAAACGGCAGATAGAGAAACCCTGGTCAAAACCCTGTCAGAGAGAGAGACAGAGCAGTGAATTAAAGTATGTACAGTACCTCACTTCGACTACACCTGCACATTCAGAGTTCTGCCTCAAAAATGTTTAGGTGAGTGTTTTTGCCACCTTCTAGACATTTATATTCACAAGGTGCAAACTTTAGATGCTTATCATTGGAATATTAACAATGTAGCCACCAGCAATGCAATTGTAACAATGTTGTAAATGAATCAGGCATCAATCCCCAGCTGAAATTTACTGTCTATTATAAATCTCTCTACATTTGTTATGAAGTAAAAAAAAAACACTACATTTGTTTTCTACAATGTGGCAAGGTGGTGTGATCGTAAATCTACTGCAAATGATCTTAAACCTACATTTATTCTCTCAAGTCTGGGATTTAATCCATGCTTTGTGTGCAAGTCGCCTGCATTACATGATAGAAACAGCAATGTTTTGGAAGTGCAGGATTTGAGGAGCCAAAATGTTTTGAACTCGTACCAAATGTCTAATGTGTTTGAGGCTCTTGAGAGTGCTTGTCTTTCAGTGGCTGTCAATACACCATGCAGTATGAGATCTGCATTTCACTTAGATCCTAGCTACCTCACTTGCATAGGAGGATAGCATAACATATATTCATAGTTAGATGGGTTTGATAATGATCTATTGGACTCAAGTTAATTAAAGTCAATATTTATTCTTCATTGCTAAAGATTGTTCGAAGACAAGCATATTTTGCTATTAATAATTCATACTTATGGTCTGACATTGACCTTCTATATCCTGAATAAAATATAGGGCTAAATGTGACATTCCTTGACTGCTTTCTTAGACATAACAATAGATTCACCAGAGAATATTATGTCTACTTCTTTTTTACAGTTGTGCCTTTTTGTAACTTTTCCATGAAGTAAATACATCTGGGCCCAAAAACAATGAAAAAAACAACACATTTTAGTTTACTCAGCACTGAACAAGCGTTTCTCTGTGCACCATAATTAATTCATAAAATGCTTTACCGGTTAATCCAGCAACCCATGGGGAAGTGTGAGAGACAATGTGCCAATTTTATTCAAGTATATATAGTAAACATGCTCTTATCGGACTAAAAAATAGGCTTTTCAAGCCTGAATGTTTACTGAAATATGTTTTTCGACAGGACAAATCATCTGGGAATGACAAACAGTGCATTGAATGATATGAACTAGATTTAAAGCATTTGAGAGAAACAATGAGGGAGTGGTGTATGATTCTGAAACATTAATTTGAATATCTTTTGAACATTAAGATGTTTTTTATATGTGTCACACTGTAAAAGCTGCTTTAAATTTTAGAGCAAGCCACATGCCTCTACCCTGTAGATGTGTGTTTTGTCACCCTTAACATGCCGCACAACTCCAGACAAAGAAAATGACTAAAGCACGGAGAGGTCTGAAGACATGAAACTTTCATTCCAACAATACCAGTAGGAGTATTGGATGTAATGTGTCATGTCTGCCCTGCCTGCCCCGCAAAGCACCCTCACTCACCTCACTATTACACTAATACCTCACCCCTTCCCCAAAGGTAACATATCCCAGCAAAATATGACCCAATGTTCTCTCCATGTAAAAGCAGTGCTAACCCCATGAGCACCGAGGGAGGGCAGGCGGCAGAGAAAAGGAGAAAGGCTTTCATAAATGCAAAGCGATGTGGTCTAAAACCACAGGGGTGAATGTAACCTTTTGCATTGGAGGACAGTGTTATTAGAGAAGCCAAAGTCAGAGCAGTCATTTAACTATGTCCTGACAGTAACTGCTATTCCCATTAGTTTCAATGCTGCCTTCTGAAAATGCAGAGGGAAAAAAAATGCCACCAGAAAAAGAAATAATAGAGCCCTGCTTTCCTACAATTTCCAATTCAATTTCCTCTCACTGACCTGCAGTAACAAGAGAAATCAATGCAGCTAGGAGTAAAAGACTCTGAATCCTAGGATGGCAGCAGGCCCCTTTTTTCAAGGCAAAACCAAAGCAATCTATGTTTTAGAAGATGAACCACTCAATAGTAAAATACTGGCCCTTTTACTGGTCTGCAAAAGTGGGCGTTAACCCTCACACATGCACTTTCCTCCTCCAATTTTCCCTCACAGAAATGGCATAAGTATGCCATGGCTCTTTGCCTCCACTTCTGCCCCACGCATAACACCATTATCATAGTGACTGATCTGGTGCAGACCAGAAACAAATGTTTTTTTTCTTTTCAAAAACTACACTGCAAATTTTAGCTCCAGATGTTAGCAATACTTTCAGTCTGTGTGTTATTTGGTCCAAATCAAACTTAGATATTTTTAATGGAAGACATATGTAACAGAGGGCCATAGCTTGCAATTTGTCCATTAATGTTAATATACTGAGTGCAGTCTGCAATTTTTTTTCCCGTCACACTTTGCAATGACGTTTACGGTACCCGGAAATAGGGGCAAATTGAAAGCTCTCTGCTTCTTCCTTCCCTCAGGCAAAACCTATTCATCACTGGTGTTGTCAACACAACACTCTGGGCTGTAGGATCATGGTGTGTACACCCTCTCCAGGCCGAAATTAAATCCTTGATCAGAGGTGTTACCTGGGATTAATGCAGGTGCCTCCATTGAACACAGGAGGCTTAGACAAGAGATCCGGCCCAGAATTATACCCACACCTTCACTCTATAGAGATCAAAGACATGGGGATAATGGGGAAAAGAGAGGGAAATAATGATCGCTGTCTCCATGGCAGCCAGTGATGGAGGCCCTACCCTCTGGGCCCATTAGAACATCACCTCTGGACTCTGCAACCCGTCAGACAGCAGACCCACAGCAACACAACCTGTGCACTTAGAAACAAACAAAAAAAAAATGACTGGCTTTTCAGTGTGACAGAAAAAAGAAAAAAAATATCACTTAAGCCTATGTTCCTTCTTATCTTTTAACACAACAGATTTTAAGATAGGGTCGATGTTTCTGGGCAGAGGTGAGACTCACAATGATTGAGTCTGATTAATTTATTCATTCATCTAAAGTTATATTTTACATGTTGATTTCATGAGATGCCCCTTTATAGGTACCCTTATGTTTGCATGTACAGAGATGAAGAGACTCACACACTCACACTTTTGAAATCAATGGGTATCTGGACTGATGTATATGACTACCAATCCCACCCTTCAAATAAATGATAATTAACCATCGTTTTGCACCTTGGTTAATTTTACAATAGCACAAATCTGTAAACTCTATCATATCACTGTCCATAGCAGTCATAGTACATAATATTTACTACATGTTATGACCACCCCAACACAACACTTGTCTCACGTTGGCATTTATCGCACACTTGCTCATATATATCATATGTTTGTGACAACATTCCTACTGGATTCACAATTTGCTGTGTGACTGTGTTGGCCTGTGAATGGGTGAGATGTATTATGCCAAGAGGAACACATTGCACATTTCCTACTCTTATAGTTTTATTTTGAAAGCATCAAAAATAATTTGAATATGAGAAAATATTTGATGTTTATGAATTAATTATGTAATCTCATCCATTCGGTTTACACCTTAAAGGAAAAATGTGCTTTCTATAGAAAGCACATTAAAAGGCCTTTTAACATGACTGATTGAATTACAACTATGATTTGATAGAAAACACAGTTGTTGCATATTTAATGAACCATTCTGAAATGTATTGTTGTGCATGATTGAAAGATGTTGTTCATGTAAATAACTATATTAAAAGATGAGTGAGGGAAAAAAGAAGCCTAAGTGACAGGTGATAAATATGCAACCTGTTTGTTAATCCAATCACAGAAACCTGGCAACAGAAAGGCATACTGTTTGTAATAGAGACTCTGCAAAAAGATGGCGACAAAATAATGAAATCGTGTGTTTCAACTATCATATCAATATTAAGAAGAATGTATTGAGAACAAGTATGGTCTACCTGCTGTACCTCATATCACAGCTTGCAGTAAATACTAATAAGTAAATAAAGCATGGAGTGGTCAGAAACCCTGGGGCAAGAAATATTGTTGCAAAATCTATTACAGAATTTTCTGATTAGAGAAAATGGCTCCAATGCCATTATGTATGAACTCTGACCTGACCGTGTAAATCTATCAAGGTCCAGATGGGAGTCACAGCAAAGGAAGGCTTGTGTTTCTGTGCCACAAGGATCTTACATTCTTGTCAAAATATGGAATATGGCTCCTCTACGCTTTTATCTTCAAACAAGCCTTTCAACCATCTCTTGTCGACACTGCAGTCAAAGTCGAGGGACCTTTGCTTCCAAAGTGCATCTGAAAGAAAATGGAGGAAGGGCCAGAGGGAGGGGGGGGGGGGCTGGTGACTCGGTGGCCACAGAACAGAAAAAAAAGGCCAAATATCTGTTGAAGCGTGAAAGTCTGAGAATGTTCTTTTCCTTTTCCTCTTGGAGCAAAAGAAAGCTTTCAAGGTCCAGAGATTGTGAAATGTTATTTTTCATCTCCCTTTTTTGAGGCACACGGAAACTTGAAAAGCCACGGTTACAGCAGTTTAGTAACCATCCTATTTCAAAATTGAGGTCTTTTCAGATGTTGTGTGCCATTCAGACCACCTGGGATTCTCTGCAGTGTGGTTTATGAGTCCTGCCATGTCTTCAGGCTGGATGAAATTGTAGAAAGCTTTTCTTACAGTACGCTGTCACATTTCTCTTCCTTTACCAGCCATAGCTTACCCTGGAACCATGCAGAGTGACTATCTAGCGCTGCTTGATGCCTGCTCTGTTCTCATGTGACTAAGTCCTCCATCCCACCGCTCTCTCTCTCTCCTCATCACATTTGTAGATCCATAAGTTTAGCTATGCATTGACAATCAACACGTTGTTCCTCCATGTACCAGAGAGGAGAAAAAAAAGCATTCCTTTTGTCTCCAATCTTATCATTTCCATAGGCTTTTACATCTTTTCCCCTCCTGTAGTTGAGTGCGTTGTGTTGGTTTGGTTAGTAATTTCCAAGCTCTCAAAGGTGTAATGAGTGCTTGGGCTACTGGATGCCTTATCTGCTGTGACAAATAACTGTCAAGCAGCAACAACAACAACAACAGATTGCCATGCAGAACAGAGCCTTATGATGCAGCAGCCATACAAACGACAAAATGAAATAGCTGGGAAGAGGCAGATGTTATAAACCACTCACTTAATTTGCTCCAGAACACTTTTCCTCCATCATATTAGAGCTGTTAAGCAGGACCGAGTGCTGCACAGAGATGTTATGTCTCTCCTATATAAAAACTAATCTTCTCGTCAGGAGAGCCTCCCACGACTATTGTCTTCACTCATCAGTGGATGAACAATAAACCTTTGGTGCTCCAGATATCCTTGATAGCCATCTTAAAAAACACCACCGGGAATACTCCTGTCAGCAGCCGTGTGAAGTGTACATTATGGTAATGCAACCATCAGAAAAAAAATATTACATTTCTTGATTTTTATTTAACCCCCTTCCCCACCTCACCCATCTCCAGCTCCAAGAGACAATTTAGACTCGTCCTTGGCTCAAAGGCAGCACTACTTGAAATGCCTTTAGATTTGGTGCACACACACATCAAAGAGACCAGGAGCTTATTTTCAAGTATTTTGCACCCCGAGGCTAGGAGCTAGTTCTGAGGCTGCTGTATTCCCTGTAAATAGTTTGGTTTTCTGTTCCACGGATCCCAGCAAAGCGCCCGTCAAACAGAGAGCTGTGGGCATGGGCCTCCGTGCTCTCCCATCACCAGAGGTAGCAGGGAAAAATCACTGTGCATAATAGACCTGCCGATTGCTTTCCTTAGGTGTCGATCAGTAATGCTCACAACAACTGAACTCAATCCAAGTCTGCCAGGGCAAAGGCGTCCAGAGTATGCTTTGCTTGTTGCCTTTGAAAGATCAAACTTCTTGTCTTGCGTTTGATGGTGCTATCCTGTGATGTGCTAGAAGTTTCTGAGCATTCACAGTCTTTCTTTTTCTCCAATCCTCATCTTGTGAGGACATAAAGAGTAAAATGCTTTAATTTAAAAGGCAATGGGTTTTATTCTGGAAACTTCTCTAGAGCCATCATAGATATTGACACCCCATAAAGGAGTCGCTAATACAAAGACAACATAAGGAAAATGTCAATGAGAAGAAGGCTCATGAAGGTAGAAAAAAAGCCACGCCAACGCTCTAGTACAATTAGGAATTATGAATAATTTATTATTATATAGTTATTTGATTTATTAATTTACAAATTTGGTTAATTTCTTTTGTGTCTGTTTGTCTGTCTGTCTGTCTGTCTGTCTGTCTGTCTATCTATCTATCTATCTAACTTTATTTATTAATTTATTCATTTGTTGCTTTGGAAATACCAAAACAACACAGATGACGGAAAAGAGGCCACGACTTGTGTAATTTATGAAAATAGTTAATATATAATTACAGTCAATTTATCTCTTTGGGCAAAATATGAAGAGGATATTCCTAAAATGAGTGGCATTTGGCTTGGCAACTGACTAGACTGAGTATAATCATTGGAAAAAAAATAGGTCAAGAATTGAATGTCAGAAACTCTCCCTTCCCTGGCTCTTTCCAATAGCATCAATCTACATTAAAGATAATGGTACCTTCACTCGCTAGTGGAAATGTGCCTTTGAAGAGAGTTGTCTCAGTCTGCTGTGCCTCCTGCTTTGTCTAAGATCATCCCTCTACTGTGGTGCTGCTCTTCCCTGTAATGACTGCTGCCAGCCAGCAATCCTGATACCTCGGAGTGCACAGCATCATTCATAATAAGACTGCTTGCTATGATTAGCCTATGCCTTTAACCATATATAAAGTTTCATTTAAAATGTCCTTTAAAAACCCATAAAACATCCATATTGACTTGGGGCTGCCAAGCTGTAGGGTGCTGCTAATCAGTTCACTCTATGGTCCATTTAGCCTCTGTGTCATTAAAGATAATACAAATAAAATAAGCGTTAACATGAAGGCACTTTGAAAGCTTCCCCTTAAAAAATCCTCCCTCCCCTCGCCAACTGTCAATAACTTGCATTGGAGGAAATGTATTTTTTCACATTCGCGAGCTTGCAGTGCATTTGTGCTGAACAAATTCCAGTTAATTACAAGGCAAATGGTACAAAATGTGCTCTGTGACCATTACAATCCTGTTTGCTATGCTCAGCAAGGATGCATCACTCATCACACCCACACAAACACTATCACACAAATAAATGGAAACACTATATACATATAAAGACACTAGCTAATGCATCTACACATTTCTGCAAAGACACTCACCCACACACTCACACATGCAGGCACACACGGAGACACACATACACACACGCACAAACACACTTAGTTGAACATGGAGACACACACACACACACATGCATATACACACTTTTGCACATTACCCTTGCTTCTCCCTCTTGATTAGACACATGCATCATTTTAATCTCCCAGCTTTACGCAGATGTAAAAATTCAACACTTTGCTCTACCCTCTCTTGACTTTGACCAATATTGTGAGATAGTAGTATTCCAGCCATGGAACTTTAATGAAAGGTTTTGCAACGAGGCGTAGACGCTTGGTTGATCTAATGAGATCCCTAACTGTTCCTGCCATCTGCCAGACCCAAGTCATGACATTAGCTATGCAGCCATGCTAGGCTTCAAACCTATTTTAGATGAAGCAAACCTTATCCTCTCCGTGTCAAGTGCTGATGCACAAACAAGTGCATACCTCACAGAGAGCCATAATGTGACACAAGCACTGAAGACTTCCAACAGAATACTAAATGTACTGTGGCTATGCAGCGGACTGTGGAACATCATTTTAACTGTATTATACCTTATACTCGCTCAGGAAAATGTTACCTTGGCCTCTGTCTAATCTAATGTTTTTCTTTTATTTCACTGAGGTTTTTAGCAGTATTGACGTGCCCAGTGTATAAGGCGAGTCCTTGCTTTGAGTCAAACTCATCTGCAGTTTTCCAGGGCGCCATTGTCCGCCCGGCCGGGGAGAGGTCACGGCAAGGGAGGAGAATAAATGTGGAGTGATTGACTAGTCTCTGTTGGAGAAATGAGTTCTCCATTCATTCCCGGGCTTCCAGAGGTGAAACGTCCTTCAGGAAAGTAAACACAATCTGACAGGGCCCTACGACAGAAGCAAAGGCACAGCACGGCACAGTCAGCGAGGACGCTGCTCTGCTCCGCGCTCCTCTCTTCTCCTGCCTCCCTCCTTTCCTCCCACCCTTCTATTCGTACGGTGACCCACAACACATCGCATCACTCCTCAAGCATCCCTGCTGAATTTGGACACTTTAGTTGGATTATGTTAGAAGTTTGTTTGCTGCTGTGCACATGAGCCTTTGAAGAAGTTGGCTTTCCTATTTGAAATGTTCATAATCACAGCCACACATCTCTCTGAAATTAAAAAGTGATGCATGAATCCAGAGGGACGGGGTGCTCATTCTGTGGGTATTAGTGCAGTTCTCTCTGTAGGCTGCCTTCCCAGGTCCTACCAGATCCCATGTCGCTCCTGGAAAGCAAATTGAAAATTGGAGCGCCCATCAGAGACCGGATTAGGACGTTTTCCCGACATGCTTAAATTGCAGTAATCTCGAATGCAGATCACATCTGCAGCTAATTGATGGATTTGCCAGAGGATCTGAGAGTGGTTGGGCTCCGCTGTGTACTCCTGTGTTTATTTTCAGAAGGCAGCTGCTTTAACCCTTGCCTGGCCACCGCCCACCCAGTGACTCTTGGAGCTAACTGCATATTCTCATCAACTGTGACCCAACTGTCGGAAGGCATTGCCTAACATTCGCCCCCAAACTCCACCTAATTAGAGAGAAAGATGTGCCTGGGCTTCTGTTATACATTGGTTTTGCATGAATAATTCAAAGCACATAAGGCCTATTGTTGTCTTTCAGGTCCTCTCTCACCGTTCAGCGTAGCGGCTCCAGTGAGTATGGGGGTGCCTGCCGTCTACTCATGCAAATATGCTTACAGAGGCAGTGTGGTTAGCAGCTCATCACAGCATTGTCACATACAGTCCTGTTAGCCGGAGCCATGAAAGTTTAACACACGGCGACCGGCCCTCCGAGTCCGAACGCGTCAGCACTCAGTAGTGTTCTCCTGCTTCCTCTGGAGACGCAGACAACTTCCTCTATGCGAAGATAGAGACACACTGGAACACAACAAGGCTTTTAGGGAGCCAACCTAAAACTGCAGATCTCATGCCCAATTATGTTCTCACTGGTAAAAAAAAAAATCTATCATACAGTATGTGTGTATATGTGTGTGTGTGAGAAAGAGAAACAAGAAAGAAGGCGAAAGAGAGTATGTGTGTGTTCTTGTTCAGGTATGTGTGTGTGTGTGTGTGTGTGTGTGTGTGTGTGTAAATGTTTGTGCATGTGTGTAGGTGTTTGTGCATGCGATCGCACACATATGTATGAGCACTGTATACGTTTGGGGGTGTGCCGTGTGTTGTGGTTGTGGCAAGCAATGATCTATTTTTTCCCATTACCCTACTGCATACGTGTGGTTCATTTACATTCATGGTTATCCAGATAATGAAGCTTTCAATCCGGGGGATCCTGTGGTGAGAACAATGAACCCAATTACCTCCTGCCGCCTGTGAGATGGGATGGCAGACTCTGAGACAGATGGGAGAGGCTGCACTCGGCCGGCAATCCAATCACATTCATCTCGCTTGCTTCCCGTTTCCCCTGTTCATGTGTTCTGCAGCAACTTATCAACAGGCAGGGGCCAAAGAACCTGGGATCATTACATCAAACACACTAACAGCCAAGCAAATACACACACACACACACACACAGATTCCCTGAGGTCCACTCGACCCCCTCAACTGCTAAATGCCCCCCTCTCTCCCACCCATAACTTGCACCGTAAGATTCTCTGTTCGCTCAAACTCACCGACCCGAGTTGATCTTGAGAGTTTTGCATATTCCACCCTCTTGAAGAGGAGTAGCAGGTAAGGAAAGGCAGAGTGAAGAGGTGGGGTTTTGTGGGGGAGGTAATATCTGTCTCAATCTTGAACTCCTTATTAGTGAGCCAGTAGATCTGACTAAGAACATTCCTAATGAATTATGCAAGATACTCAAGTTTCCTTTTTCAAGTTTAATATTTCAGTTATATGCTCAGATTGAAGTCATTCACAGATGTGCTCAGCTGCAGTGCAGGAAGTTAGAGTGGCTACATTATCAGCCCTTGTGTGGATGTGCAATATTATGGAAGAAAACAGAAATAATGTTGATCAAGAAATACGTTTGTGATGCAACCCTATGTAATGAATATGTAATTATCGGTAAAGATGGCTGTTGACTGAGCAGAACTATAACCTAGGCTTGTGTCATCTTTGCACCATTAGAAGTTTAGATGAAGTTCAGTGTTAAAAGATGTAAGTAATTAATAATATATAACATAGAAATAAATCAATAAAAATATAAAAAGTGAGTATGAAATACAATTATACTGATAGAAGAGTAGTCATAATCTCCTCTCACAGAAGACTGTTTTAATTATTTTATTTTATTTTCACATGTTTTGCTGGCAGTGATAATTGTACACATGTCTTGGAGGTGTTTTGGATAAGAAAGAGTTTAATGCCGTTCCTCTAAGAGAGGACTTGACATTCAGCGGTAGCCTATGATACAGAGTGTGTCTGGACCTAGACGGTGCTTGAGGGAATGTATTCCACCGCTAGATAATTAGCCAGTGATTGCGTGAGAGCTGATACCAATTCTGCATAATACTCCAATATTTTCTGCATGTTTCATGCAAAATATACCCTTATCGCATATTCCTCCCCCCTTATGGCCTCTAATTTTGACATTGTGATCGATAGTAATTGACTTTGTGATCAATGTGTCTCTTGAAGTTTTCCATCAGTACTGCCTGTACTGCCATCAGTGGTGTCTGTATTACTGTACTGTAGTGCATGGTGTGTTAGTGGGGATCTGCATGCTGATGCTTATGGCAGCTCCCCGGTGAGGCGTATAGGAGTTTTTATGTTAATGAATGTCAAGGGAGGAGCTTTCGTTGGTTCTCCCTGTGTACACACAGGTGTGTGGCCACGCGCATACACTCACACACATGTGCACCCATGTGGTCATGTGCATGTATACACACACACACACAGACACACACACACACACACACACAGACACACACACACCATACACCCACTGAACCCTTGGATGCATTATTGATAAGCTACTAATTACGCTTGTTGCAATTTCAGCTGACCTTTCCCGGGAACATCCCGGATCATTATCAGCTGCATTCTCTCCTGAAATTGCAAAGGTAATCTACAGTCCACCTCAACCTCCCTCCTTCCCCTTCAACGCCCCCCCCCCCCCCCCCTCAATTCACTTCTGGATGAAGATGTGTTCTTCCAACCTGAGATAGTAAGAGAGATAGTTAAAGAGAAAGATACAGAGAGAGACAGAAACAAGGATGAAATGATGAAATGAAGCAATGAAAAAGAGAGAGTGAAAGTGTGGAGATATAGACAGTTACCTAACAGTTGAGTAGACTGCTAAACTGACTATGAGGTTTGCATTTAATCCATTTGGTCTGTTTTGAGTTGAAATCATCTCAGCAATGACTCTGAAATACACTCTTACAGTATGTCTTGACCTGTATGATACTTTCCATTAGGTTGCTCACACTTACAATAATGTCTGATTCTGTTAATGTTAAAGTTTCAAAGTTGCATAATGTCCATCATTATCATTTTTCAAAAGAAAACAGTTTGATGCCAACGTTTCGAGCTTAAACTAATTAGAAGAAACATTTTCCTTCAGGTTGTATTGGCCATCCACCACAGCTGGGAAAGATGTGTTTCCTAATTTCTGTCTTGTCAGGTGGTAGCAGTTTTATGGACCAAATATTCCAATTAACAAGCTTCTTCAGTTGATGGTCATAGCCTTCATCAATCAAGCAATCAATTTGGAGATTGGATAACTTGCATAATGCACTTTGATTTATTAAATGTTGTGCAGTGAGAGATGTACAAAGTAGTAGAAATAACAGGAATTTAAATGCCTTTGTTGATTTCTCCTAATCTGCGCTAATCTGTCATTAAGCAACATCCTCTGGAGCTGCTCTGATGATAATGAACATGAAACTAACTCCATGAACACTCTGACAATATCCAATTTCTGCAGATATGGGTACATTTTCTGGTGCATAACTGCTAGTTCAGATTTTAAAATTCATTATATTTGGGTATAAAAGCTCAATATCCACTAAATGAGCCTCCCAATCGTTGATCTGAGACTTTGTTCTTTTGATTTTTGCAGTCTAGCTTTGTGAGACAGTTGCTCTTGTGCACCAATATTGACTTATCTGTCCAAGATCATAGGCATAACATAATTGGATTCTGTTCAAAAGTGGGATTTAGGGCAAAGGGCCTCAGTGGCACTGTAGCATGTGTATTTTAAGGCTTTTGTGCCATCCGAAAAACACAACTGTTGTTTGAAGGTCATGGTGAAAAATCTCTGCTAGCGTTTCATTCGCTTTTATCTTTACTAGTTTACAGGCTTTTATCCCTCCACCTTCACCCTTTTCTCTTTTTCTCTAAAACACACATACACACACACATACCTGCACATACCCACACATGCATGAGTGCCCATGTACACACACAAACACACACACACACACACACACACACAGATTTCCACAGATCCTGCAATTCTCACTCTAAGAAGGAAGTCTATATGCCTTAAGAGTTGTTCAGCTCTTCCATTACAATCACATTTTGGTGGCGATGGGAGCTGACTGGGAACCAAAATAAATGGATAGAAGAGGAAAAAGGCTGGGAACAGCAGTTTGCTGGCAGCACTGTGAGCCAGGTGAGCCAGTGCAGGCAGGGACGACACCAGCCAAAGGATTAATGGTCTCAGGGGAAGCCAAGGTAAGCCTGCTGCTCCTGCTTGACATCTTTGTACTTGTAAGAGCACACAAATTAGCCAGGCAATGCTGTGAGTAATGGCCAGGCCGCTTCCATCAGTCCTATTTAACAATGCATGCAAAGCCAAAGGAGGAAAAGTGAGGGAGAGAAAAGTGCATGCTCTCTACTGAGCATGTGTGCAGAGTTGCATTGAACAGTTCATCACATGGCATTACCTTGTGCTGTGAAGATGGCAGAAACATTAAGCGGATGCTCTAGCTGTTTTAAACATAAATATGAACCATCAACCATATACATAAATGTTTTATTTTCATTTTCCTTGATGATGTCAACACTCACTTCTGGAGGCATTCATACCCAAAAGCAGGAATTTCCCTCATGAACATGTGTTTCGCAGTGTTTATGAAAGCATTATCATCTTGGAATATGAGAGCATCATAGGGAACAGTGTTTGCACCATAGGGTGCACCTGGTCCTGCAAAATGGCCTCATATTTCTTGGCTGTTACACGACCATGCAGAGGAACCATCAGACCTAATAACTCCCACGAGAAGACCGCCCACACCACTACAGATCCACCACCATGTTTAACAGTTGGCAACAGACATTGTAGGTTGAAAGCATCATTTGGCTTTCTCCAAATGTAAACCTGTCGTTGGAAAAAGTGTGAAATTCATCCTACCATATAACTTTTTTCCATTGCTTAGGGGTCCATGTTTCTTCTTCGTACAGCAGGTTATATGTGTTTGTGCGTTGGCCTTGAACACATGCGGTTTCTGGCTTCACAATGCCAGCTTTGTGAAGCCAATAAAACAAAAAAAGGGAACTGCATGTTTTCAGCCTTTTATTTTATTTCTTTTTTGTTTGTTTTCTTCTTTATTCTTCGTCTTTCCTTTGTCAGACGTTACAAAGATTGGAAAGTTAACAATCATTCAACAGAAAGTTAACAATCCTTCAATATTTTTCTGCAAGGAACCCAAATTGGGTTGTTTGGTTAGGGTGTAGGTCCACACTGCAGTCAGGTGTGCTAATTGCAGGTGTGATGGACACTACAGACAAAAGAAGGTCAACATTCCTTGGACTTATTGCTGTGATGAACCCAGATAGGGTTATTTGGTTTGTGTTTAGGTACAGAGTACCTAGCATTTTATATTTTCTAGTAAATAAAACTGAATTTTTGTTAACATCTCCATCACTGGTATGTCTTGCAGTCATGTGATTTTGTATTACATGACAGTGCAGATGGAGATATGATAATTTCTTATATACTTAAGTAGTTTTGAGCTACTTTTTCTGAGTATCAAAATTACTGTATATTTCTCTTGAGAGTACTGTAGCTTAACTGCAGTTCAATTTCTTTCAATGTTAAGTAACTGGTAGCTTGTAAAACTGTACTAGAACTGTATAGAATTTATTTTAAGATTTTCTTAATTACTTATAAGGCTTTGCATGGCCTGGCGCCGGCTTATATAACTGAGCTGTTGATCCCCTACAACACTGCAACGTCGCTCAGGTCCTCCAACCAGGGTCTTCTAGATATCCCTCGTTCCAAACTTGAAACAAAAGGTAATCGTTTTGGCTGTTTTGGCCCCCACACTGTGGAGCGTATCCCCTTAACCATCAGATCAGCTGTGTCTGTTGATTGTTTTAAGCAGCGCCTAAAACATATTTTTATAGGCTGGCTCTTTTTAGGCTGTGCTGTTATTTTATGAGAACTCTGCATGTATGTATTTAACATCTGCCTGCATGTTCTTTGTATTCTTATCTGTATTTATTTCCATGGTTTCTTTTCTGTCTCTATGAAGCACTTTGTAACTGTGTGTTTAAAAAAGTGCTATGTAAATAAAGTTTTACTTACTTTCTTTCCAAGTATCTTCCCCAACACTGGGCATATATTGATATATATTATATATTGTCATGATTTTCAAGACTGTTCCCCTTGCCACATTGAGTCATTTTGTGGTTTTTGGGACTAATGCACCTGCAATTAAGGCGCTGACTATTTGGCCTCTTTGGAACTCAGCTAGTTGTCTCATGTTGCTTTGAAAATTTGCATATAGAAGAGATGATTGACATACCTCTTTTAACGCTGACACATACTGCTAATTGCCATTCATCTTAATATGACTTGCCTGTGTAGCTGCCTTTTGAAGTGTGATTTAGTTACTTCAAAGTTACAGCTCTTTGTCATGTGGTATATCCCTCCTATAGTACAGCATTCCCCCTTCAGCCCTAAACCATGAACAATGATGGAAGGAAATGTATTATGTATGTGCTTCCCAGATAGACATAGAGCTATAGTAAAATCCAGGGACAACATATCATGATGAGTGCCGACAGCAGACCAGACCTCGGCGGTGCATGGGCCCCTCCAGATGTTCACATATCATACAGACATGGGCACGCTCTCTCCACTCCACTCAGCAGAGACTTATGTTTCAGCACACACCAAATGTCAGCGACTCATAAGTCAGATGGTATCATATCCGTGCGAACATGCACACACACACACACGCACACACACATGTGCGCACACCACACACTCACGATTACCAGCAAAACTGTGAGACAAAGCAAACTTTCGATGGTGGTTTCGATGGTCTTATTCGGGACAGGCTGTTTATATGCCACCTTAACGCACTCTCGAATATCCTGTATCCATGTACCCAAGAATAAAGAGATTTTCTGCCAATCTGTGTTCTCCCACCAATACTTTAGCCAGTAAATAAGCTAGTTACAACTACACTGAAAGATGCTGGATCTGAACCACTTGTATGATGTTGATTCTTGGCTACATAAAGGCCGCAGTATACTTGGTGTGGAAACAAATTTTGGCAGATTCATATGTACACGTTTGTGGGAAAAACAAAGCGCCACATTGCTTTGGACTCCGCAGTGTGCACAGGCCTGCTGGCTGAACTTGTCAAATTCTTCACACACCAGCCCCTAGTGCGCAACCATCTGCAATTAGTCTAAAATATCACATGATTGGTTGTGTTGCCTTGTGGAAAAGCGTCTACATTTCCTTTTCCAGTTCATTGCCTTGTTGTGCTTGTTGGAGGATATCTGCACTCATATGACCCATCAAACAGCTTCTACATCTATTCCCTCAGCTGTTGTTGTTGTTTGTCACGGCTATTTCCGGTTTCCCTAGGTTACGCTTACCTCTTTAACCTTCATGCACCCTCATTGATCTATAGTATAAATAAATGAACAAAAGGAAGTTAAAATGAGTGTACATTTGTATGTAGTGTTGTGTTTGACTCTGTTTTGAACTTTCCACTGTGACCTTCTCAGAATCTTGCATTTTTTTTGACAACTACCATAAAAGCCATCTGCCATCCAAACAACTAAGAATATTAACGGCTTTCATGTCTAGTATGATTCCATTCCCTCTTCACTCAAAAGAGAGAGGACCTAGAGTTACCAAGGCTTATTGCCATGATGTAACTGAATAACACCATGATACAATGCAAAAACCAACATTGAATGGGAAAATGTTTACATGCTTCACTAACCTCGATAATATTCAAATATCCCAGGTAGCTTATCCAGGTTTCTCATAGCCAGGATAAGAACTTATCCAGGTTGTTGAAAACAAGGTGTGGTGTTGAAATGTGGCAGCTCACGAATGGTATACTTGAGCATCTTGAATATTAAGGGAATATTAGTGTGCATGTAAACATAGGCACTAAGTCATTAGGTTTTGAGATAGCACTGTGTACTAGTAAGAGTAGTAGGTCAGACATTAGAGGAGATACATTGTTTGAAATGCCTCTCTACAGCTGATGTAGGTGTATTTTGCTTTCCTTTACTGTAGTTGCTGCAATATGGCTACTAATCTTTTACATACCAGGACCAAGTCCTGAATTAGTTGGATACTCCACACTGTTCACTTGGTAATCTACTATTTCCTCAAGAGAAGTATTTCCTTAAGAAAAAAATATTTTTAAAAAATTGTCTCCACTATGCACCCTTTCTTCCCTCCCATACTTTCCTGAATACACAACCACAAAATCCCTACAGTGAAAAGTGTAAAGTAGTTTCTCCAAAAGCACAGCCCCAACTGTCTTCCCTCCTTCCTTTCACACCAGCCACACGGGACCAAGCCTTTGTCAGCCTTCCGTGAGAGGCAAGGAGGTTGAGAATACAGATCCTTCTTGGCAGGGATGGGGGAATGGATGGATGGAGGGATGGAGGGATGAAGGGTGATGGAGGTCTCCCAGCTGTCTAAGACCCAGGCTCGTCCCAGCACACTGGTTCCCACTAATGACCAGAGGCCCTGAATTCCCCCGGCTCCCCTGGGACAACAGCTGCTGCCATCCCCGGCTTCTCCCAAGGCTTTGAAGGGGACGTGGCAGCGGTTGAGCTGGCTACACTTCTGCCTAGCAGAGCAACAACTCAGGGACGGGGACAGGCGGGCTTGTTGTGCCAGCAGGGTGGCTAAGCCTCCTGAAACCCTATCCAGCCAATTACTCCCTCCGAATGCCAAGCTGCCTCTCTAATGGAGAAACTGGGGACCGCACACTGTTAGGTCCTCTCACAGGTATTACAGGTATTACATGTAAACAGTAACACTCCCACTTCAGGTTAGGCATTTTCTCTTTCCATTTTGACAGTTAGAATTGAAAGAGGTGGGGGGGGGGAGCTCTGTTTGATTCTCTCCAAACCAATTTGTTTTAAATGACAAATTCCTTTTAGAGCTCTTGTTTCTTGCTGTCTTCCATCCACTCACACATAGCCCCTGGTTAGGCTTACCCTTTAGACTATTTGCAGAGAGAGAGAGAAACTGCTATAGAGAAAAATAGTGGGAATGGCCAGGCTGGAGGGAGTGGACTCCTATGGTTAGTCTACCTAATCATTCTGTCCACGTTCCTACTGTTCAGATAAGCAGCACAGTGCCTCCAGTGAGCCTTCCCCCCATCGACGGCATACATATACTTTAACACAGCTAATTTGTGCAAGTCTTGCAGCACTTGCACACCATTTAGAGATACACTTTAGATTTCACTAGAGAACCAGTGGGCCGTATGGCGGGATGGAGGTCAGAATAAATAGAGCTACTACAACCCAGGAGAAATACATTTAAAAAATATATTGTTTCACCAAATGTTGTTCTCTGTCAAAGCTGTTGAAACAGCAATCAACACAATTTTCATTGCAAATGTATTGTAGCAGCTGTGGATAAAACCAGTAATATGGGAATGATTGTTTTGCTGTGCCACTGCAGTCAACAAGAAAGTGTTACATCCAATTAGGGCCTCTCATTTAATGTTAAAGAAATATCTCAGCTTTGCTTTGGCATTTTGTGTAACTACAGGATTCCAATAATTTGAAGCTGTGAGAAATATGGAATTACAAACTGAGAAAATCCATTTTGTTCCATGTGACAACTTCTGGACTGTTCTTTTTTCCTTTGTGTTTACAGAACAATTTGTGAGAGTCCACTGAACCAACTTTCCTCTAACAATGTGTTATCAGACAGAGAAAAACAAGAGAGAATCAATAGGACCCGTGGTCATGTATAATTTGCAGGGCCTGCACCTGGCTGCCAACAAATAAAGATTTTTTCCTGCACGTTGCATTCAAGGATATTGGACAATTTTGTTGGAGGTAGGCGGCTATTTTCACCAAATCCTGGCTGCAGGTCAGCTGAAATGATTGAATCTCTGTAAGCTCTGTGGGTGCACACAGCACTCTCCCCATGTAAACAGGAGGCCTGAATGTGTTTCTCTCTGTGTGCATGTGTGTGTGTGTTGTATGTTTGTGTGTCTGTGCACACTTGTACAGTATGTGTGTAATGTCTATGTCCATACACAAGCTCTATTGAAAAACACTGACAAACTGCACTTTGCAGAAGATATAGCCGAACCATGTTGGCGGTAAAATAAATCTTTTTAATTGCATGGAGAGTAGTGTGCAATTCTCAGCATTTTTCTATGCACAACCTTCCTCTAACCATGCACTGTGTGATTGTATTTCAGATTGTATGTGTGTGTGTGTGTGTGTGTGTGCCAGTCTCTGGTTGGCAGGCTGTGAGGCTGCCTTGGCTAGTCACAGAGCTAGTCTCCCTGAACCAGCTGGGCCCTCCTGCCTCCCTCCAAAGCAGTCAGCGCAGACCACATGGCCTCGCCCCACTCTGAAAGGTGCCATTCAGCCTCACACAGCTAGACACACACACACACGCATGGACACACACAGACACACGCATACTAGCAGAGAAGAGTTCACAGCCGGGGATTTATCAGGGTGCTAACAGAACAGCCGCTCACACGCATGCGTGCACACTTACGCACAAACACACAAACACACACACACACACACACATACACATAGACCCAAAGCCCATACATAGAAACAACCACACAAAGGCACACCTTCTATCCAAACACAACAAACTCAACTCTTCAGCTGACCCATTCATTCACACTGATTCTAATCCAATAGACCAGCCAAAACATGTTTTTTATTGATCATATATATGACATTTCTCCTTTATTGGATCATGCAGAGTGAAGAGTTACAAGAATTATATGAGTGAAAGAGGGTGGATGACACGCGACATCAGTCATGAGCCGGACTTGAGAGCATATATTGCAAGTAAATACCTTAGCCCGCTGTTCCACAATGTCCCCAATAAATATTTCATTATATAGCAACAATTGTTTGTTGTCTTTCACCCAACTTAGTATGCTCCAAGTGGTTATAGTCCTGAAATAGCCATTTAAAAAAGACAAAAAATAAAGAATTATGGAATTCCACAATGCCTTCTGCATGATTATATATGGCAACAACTGTTTGTAATTTTTCCTTAGCATGCTCCAACTTTTCAGAAGTAATATGAACAAATATGAATAAAAAAGACAAAAAAGAAAGCATTGTAGTAATTGTTGATTCTTGTTTCTGATCTATATCACCACATACTGCATGAGGTGAAGGTCAACAGTATCTGATGCCTTCAGTTGCATAATCAAAACAAGTTCAGCTCAAAATAGTCTTTTTCAATGTATGGAAGAATGCTGATATTTTGCATAGTCAATAGTGTTACTCTGCACTATGTGTGATCTTTTGAACTGCGCTGTGTTTGGTGGAGGAGAAGCCATTCCTTCTCCGAGGTTCTATCTATCAGCCCGCCTGGCTGGGGTCACTGAGGTGGGCAGAGATGAGGAGAAAAGGAGAGGAGAAAAGGAGAAGAGGAGGAGAAGAAGAGAAGAAAGGCAGGATGTTGGGAGGTCCAGGTCACATGGTGAGCCTGGGGATCTTGTGGGGGAGGTAGCGCACTTCCCCTGAGCTACGTTTACCCTTTAGCTGCAGTCAGGCGAACAGGCTGAGTGGACAGAGGGAGGTGGGGGGGGGGGGAGCGGGGGGCCGAGGGAATGGGAGAGAAAGCGAGACGAGCGAGCCGGAGAGAGAAATGTAGCATTGAATCCTAATGTCAGATCAGAGCCGAGTGGAGCAGGGAGGAGATCTCTCCTGCCAGCAGTGTACGAACATGCATCTGTATCAAGGGTAAAATATTGTGATCTGTGATTATTCCCTCTTTCACCTTTCATTAATGTCATCCAGATAGGAGGCAAGGCAGCTTAACACACCAGTGAGTGCGGAAGGGATTTCACAGCCACAGTGGTGAGATAGGACAGGATTATGACAGTTTCCTTTGTTTCCTCTGTGCAGTTGTTGTACATTACTTTTCTGCAGTAGTAGGTCACGAACATTTCACACTGAGGGGGAGCTCTCTATACCTTGTTTTCAGCTTTTTATGTTCAGTTTGTGGGCGCATGTGATAAGAATGGAAATGGGCAATTTGCTGTCATCATGTGCGATAAAGACAGGCAAGAATTTATTCCGTAGGTTACAATCTGCATCACACACAAAAGCGCACGCACACACACAAACACACACACACACACACAAACACGTGATATGGAACGGCAGTGTGAGTTCACGTAGCGCCACACCACATACTGTAATATGTGGTGGAGCTGCAAGGAGGGTCGAAGCAACGGGAGGAGGTGAGAAAGGGAAAAGGCAGGAGGGAGCAAAATAATCATGGCAGGGCCTGCACTTTGTTTACTCTATTTTAATGGAATCAAATGGCACAAATAAAATCCAGTTTCACTGCCGTGCAAGGATCCATTTCTCCAGATTAATAATTCAGATTGTACATGCCGGGAGGCCAAGAATAGATTCCTAAAATAACAGGAGGATGGAGGGATGGAGGGAGAGATGGTAGGAGGGAGGACGACAACTATCCGAGGGGACTGACAGCCAGCCAGCTGGGGACTTCAGCGTCCCTCAGCATCTCTCAGCCTCCAATCCCTCCTAGACCCAGAGAAAGGGAGCATCTCTTAATACTGTGGCTTTCCAGCTATCATTACACCCACCACACAGCCAAAAGATGCCATCCTCCTGTCTGATGCCTGATAGGGCCAGATTTGACATGTTCCTCCTGTCATTGGCTGCTGTCCCTGCTGTCAGATTGGTCTTGTTAAACTGGGCAGAGCTGCCATAGATTAAGAGGCCCAATCAGATTAGGATGCCAAGCCGCCTCGCAAAAATACTCCCCCCTCCGACAGTCAGAGTAAGCTGGTAGCTGCAGTGCTTCAAGTATTCACTTTAACATTCAGAAATCAATCCCTGTTTCCAACATATTAGGTTGATGTGTGCCAGCAGTCCAGGCAGGCAGCTGCTGAGGGCTGCTCCTTTCCCTAAAGCACATTGTGCCTCCGCTGCTCCCCGATTCCCTGATAACATTAATGCCAGGCAGATGTCCCTGAACTAGTCCAGATTTTTTTTTCTTAATATTGAAGCTGCAGACTGGCTTTTTTTTTTTCTCCTCCTTCCCTCTCTCGCCTAATTTCTTGAAATTCTCCCGTGGCTTTTAAGAGCAACACAATATTGACCCACAGTATCTTCCACATCAACAACAGCCAAGCCATTCACTTTCCTAATGGTAGGAAAATCAATAGGTAACAAATGGGCTTATTTATATTTCAAGCGATGATGTGTCGTGTTTTGGGTTTGGTGACAAGTTTATTGCTGTAGGGGGGGATATTGAGAAACAAAGACTTAGACAGGGGATATAATAATGATAACAACAACAACAGTGCTATGTGAATAGATTCATCTGACAAACATGTGTCTCTATCAGCTGCTGTCATTTCACAGCAAATCACGTCTGTCCTAGATGGGGATCTCTTCCTTTTCAAGACGCTGCTCCACCTCTGTTATTAGTCTGAGTTCAACTCAGAGAGCTAATCTAGAATGAAAAGACAGTTGGGCCTCTCAGATCTCGCCCAATAACTCCCTCCACCATCAAAGTGCTCTTTGAAGTTCATGTTCTATAAAATTGGTTCAGGTGTCAGGTCAGAGTTCCCACTGCCAAAGGTAGGCCAGTCATTTGAAGCCTCATTCTTCCTCTTCCTTATTCCCCAACGCAGCTCCGGCTGCCTTTGTATTCTTTAGCAGGGACCCTCTTCATGTTTATTGCAAAGAGGCAATCAGTGTGGCCTGTGTTTGGGCCTGGCCCCATGCCCCTCAGATGTGAAGTGTCTTGGGGATACGCTTATTAACTTCTTTGCAGGGAGAGCCATTCGCCAATCATCCTTGACACTTGTTACAACGGCAGCTCGCCTGATAGACTCATCAGTGAGAGAGGGCCAAGGGAAAAGTCAACAGAATCGGGGAAGAGAATAAAGGAAAGGAATGGCAAATATTACGCACATTAGGGGATACCCATGAACCAGGTATAAACATCAGTGCAAGGGATCTAAGTGATCTGGAGGGGAGAAGAGGAATCTAGGGAAAGTTAAAAAAGGAAAAAACAGACAAACTCACATTAAAGGTTACCATGAACCATGGCAAGGCCAGGGCAGACAGAGCATGAGCAAATCAACACTCATACTCCAGTCAGTAGTGCAGTATTAATGACTCAGTCAGGAACGCACGCGCACGCACAAACACATACACACAAACGCTTATGAATAATGTTAAAACACTCCTGCTTCCTTCATGCACCAAAGCAAAGGTTACCCCAATCATCTTTTCGGCTGCTGCATTTTTACAGCCCCAGAATGACTGCTTCTCTCTCCATTACCTCTGCACTCATTTGACTGGCGGATGGGTGGGAAGACGGCGGATAGAGAGTGGGCGGGTGGGTAATCATGGGACTGTGTGTCATACGTGCTCGCAGCTCTATTTGTCGTCTCAGCCTGGGAAAGGCAGGTGAGATGTGGCTGGGCCTAATTTAAAAGCCTCTTTACAGTGCCCACTGAACCAACGTTGGCATTCCCTAATGGGGCATCACAGGCACGTCATCTGATGCTATTCCTCACCATCCCTATCCCGATGCCCTTGTCTTCTGTCATTGCTTTAATGGCTACCATAGCTAAAGTCTAGCTAAAGTCACAGACAGGCATAACAGTAGATTTCATAACAGCTTAATTTCATACAGATTCAATATCTAGTATTGAATCTTGAGTCAACTATCTTCTGAGGCCTGCTATAGTATTAATTTCTGATTAATCCACTGCTTCCATATCTGTGGTTGAATCATTTGTTTGGAGCTCATGTCCTTTCCAGCCAAACAGTAGCATAATGCAGTGATTTGAGTGAGTGGCGTGGAGTGACAGTGAGAGAGATAGAGGGTGATATGAGAGGCTAATAGGGTTAATACGCTGAGATGGAGAGATAGCAGGAAGGTGAAATGGAGAGAGAGGTTAGAATGGAAAGACAGTGATGGAAAGCTAGCTGGGTTACAGGTAGTATTGAAGTCTGAATACAGATGTGTAATGCAGCTGCAATGTCCTGACTATTTTCTCTGCGACTTTGCTTCTTGTTTCTACTTCTTTCTGCAATACTGCAACTGATTTGCACCTGCAGGTCTTAAATCCACTCAGAAATCCATTATTGTCATCATACATGCCCCTAATGTGCAAAATTTCAAATTTATCTGAAAAAGTCCTCAAATATATGAGCTGAGATTTTCATTTTTCTTGAGATGGTGTCTTGTTATATTCAATTTTCCTCTACTAAAGTGCTCTGCCAACATTTTCAGAGTGAAATTGCAGTGCGTTGTATTGTGTAGACAAATGTAGAGAGTGAATGCATGTATTTTGAAGTTCTCTTTCAGATTGATTGGATGGGCAGGTTGTTTGCTTCCATATCCTGAGGTGGAAAAAGCCCTTATTTTCTTTTCACTTCTCTCTTTCTTTGTCTCCACTCCTCTAGCCCCATCATTCTCTCTGTTGTGCTCGCTCTTTCTCTCATTCTCTCATTTGTTTGTCACTCATGCTCTCTTCATCTCCCCAGTCTTGAGAGGATACAAGGTCATTTTTATATAATAGCCACCATAGAAAATAACAATATTGAAAATAGAAATATATTCCTCTTAATATTAAAACACACAGAAAGACAATATGGCATAAACACTGTCATGCCTTATAAAGATAGACATTATTTAGAGTCACAGTCATTAGCTCTGTACAGTAACTGGTAATGCTGTATGAATTGTGTGTGTGCACTCTTGCTCATGTGTGCATGCGCCTGCAAGCATCATCAGAGTGTGTACCTTTGTGTGTATTCATACTGGCCTACATGCATGCACGCACATATAAGTAAATGTCTAGTGCATGAGTAGCAAACTTCGGGCAGTGTTTCTATGCATGCCAGTGTATGTATACACCACAGCCAACAGTCTCTCAGTGAAAAAAAACAGGACTTTCTAATTCAATAAGGAGCGTAGGGAGCAAAGGTCGCGCAAAACTAGGGCAGCGAATCCAATGTTGGGCAGTGGCCTGACAGTGAGAAGTGGAGGACAAAATCTAAAATATACTGTTTGCCTGAGAATGAAGAGACCACCTCAAAAATGATGAATCATTCGAGCAAAACACCAGAAAATTCTCATTAACATTCTAGTCCCTCTGTATGAATCATTATCCCTGTATTATTAACTTATATAAGCTCTAAACACAGACTTCAGAAACCCAATACTATAAATCAGGACACTAGTCTAACTCAACCCAAAGTGTGGAGAGGATTTTGTGTGTGTGTGTGTGTGTGTGTGTGTGTGTGTGTGTGTGTGTACATTTGCATGTGTGCATGTGTCTCCAGTCTGCTTTAATCTCCTCCCATCTGCTGATGGACCTCCTCTCCCTGTTCTGAGGCCTGCCCTGCCCCGCCCCATCTGGGCTGCCTGCTCTGCCGAGCCTGACCTCACCGTGTGTGTGCGTGTGTGTGTGTGTGTGTGTGTGTGTGTGTGTATGTGATGGGGGGGTCTTGATGAGCCCGGTTCTTTATGAAGGAGTGTCATTAGAGCGGAGAGAAGGAGCAAACGGGTGATTGCAGTGATTTGGCGGAGCTTGCACTGACTCCATCCACCAATCAGGGCCCTCCCCTGGCCTCCTCCAGATCCACTGCAATCACAGAGCACCCGGCCCACGGAGAACACACATGCACATACAAATACACACACACCAGCTGAACGGCCTCAGGGATGGGCTTGTCATTGCCATTACCTCCTTATACTGTATACATACCAGAATATTCACAGCCGCAGGCAGCAATCAAGTCATACTCTTAAATATATTATATGACACAATCGGAACACCTACTTTAACCACATTTCACATCGCTAATAATGTAAAATATTCCTGTCATCTCTAAGGAACATTCCTTGACTGAAATCATACTTTGCACATCTGACACCAGTCACAACTACAGGTGGCATTGCTTGGACATATTTCCCAGTTTCAAGTCCTTAAAAGCTTAATTCCTAGTGATTTAAAAATGGAGCCACACTCTTATCTTGTTGCACAGGACAAAAAGCACAGAATAACCCAACAGCAGCTGTAGAGGGGCAATCCTTTACCCTGGGTTGTAATATCTAGTATCAATATTATAGTGGTTGATGCTCTCTTTACTCGGATTAAAAATCAGATTACATTATATATGTTCTAGGACTAAAACACTGACTAGTCAAACATCACAGCTATCTGCTTGCTTGACACAGAATTTAAGTTCCCCTTTTTCCACTGCGATTTAGATAACTGCGTCACCAATACGCTTTGATCAAAGGGAACAGAGAAAAGAGAGGGGGGAGAGAGAAAATGGATTATTAAAGCGCAGAGAATTCAGCACTAAATTGATCCTCACACTGTCTGTCCCCACAGAGGTTGAGGTGCTGTAATGAGAATGGCAGACCAAATGCGTACAGGGGCCGTCTCTTCCCCCATCTCCATCCCTCTCTGAAAGGAGACAAGTTTGTTTCTCAAGGTGATTGTTACGGTGATAAGGGAGAGGGTGTTATTAAGGGTGACAGCGGAGGGGCTGAGAGGCAGTGGCTGACTGGATAACCTTGTCCCCATCCCCGCCTCGCTCCCCTCTGCATGAGCATCTCCACCACTGGCCTGCCCTGCCTGCTTGCTCGTCTGGACACAATCTGCTGGCTGGAATTACCTCCCGGCCCCAGGAAAACTAAACATGATTTCTGACCTTTCCTTTCTGTGTTCAACAGTAACCTTTGCTGCTCCGCCTACACTACGAGACCACCGCAACGATGAATTCCACAGGAACGGAAGGGATGTGTGTGTTTAAAAAGAGGAGTGAAGATGAATGTGTGTGTAACTGTGTCTGTGTGTGCGTGTGCGAATATTCACAGGCTAATGTGTGCCTCAATCTGTGTATGTGCTGAGTGTACTGAAGAGGATGCAGTAATAGTGCATTTGCATGGAAAAGAGTACGAGGGGAGACACTGTGTTTGCAGAAATACTGTATCTTTCAACAAACTAAATTCATTACATCATCACTCCACTTTCTCTTGCAGTTCTTTGCCATGTCAGCAAGTTTTGTATTGGTATTATCATTAGTAGTTTGTTAGATAAGGCTAATTGATCTCCACCTACCTACTGTATTAGCAAATTGTTGCGATCCACTTCCTTCCACTGACTCTGCATAACTCCTACAGCCTCAGCACAATCTGACCCTCAGGAGCAAAGCACATCCCTATAGAAATGATTTCATCATCTCTTTCTCCCTCTGTCTGTCTGTCTCTCTCTTTCTCTCCTCTCTCTCCCTCTCTCTCTCTGTCTGTCTTCTGTAAATCCAAAAAAAAAAATAGTTTGTGCTGCTGGCTGCTGTGATGGCAAATTTAAGCGCTTACAGGCACAGTGACCTGGACATCCTAGGCCGGCTTGGCGGAGTTAGCTGACTGAACTCTGGGCTAGCCATGGCCTGTGTATCAGTATTGTTTGTGTAAGAGCACCAGAGGGGATTTGGACAAGGAGTGCGAGTTTTGAATGTGTGACCCACAGCTGGCTTGACCATTGGATTAGCTCACCCTGATCCCCACAACCCCTGAACGTGCTCCCTATATTTCAGGCTTCCTCCATTTGTGCCCAGCCAAGCACATTGTGACCAGTAATCTATAGTTTTCTTTTCTCCAAAGGGAGAAGATATACTGTACTGCTCTTGCCCCTGCCGCCCCTCCCTCTCCCCGGTTTATCCACACTTCTCTCTCTTTATTTTGCCCTTGTTCACTCTATCTCTCTCACTTTCAAATCTCTCAGTACAAATTCTCTTCCCTCAACCCTCTTCTCTCTCCATCTATCTTTTCTCTCCTCATTCCTCTCCCTCTAACTCTCCCCTCTCCATCATTCTTCCTCTCTTTTCTAAGGGGGATCAGTGGAGCTTAGAGGCCTTCCTGCTTGGTTCATTACTGAGCTACTCTGACATGGTGAGCTCCTCTCTCTAGTATAAGGAAAGGAGAACGCCACTGATGTTTAATACATGGCCCACTCTGTTGTCTTTTACGCCAGATAAATTCATCATCAAAAACTGAGCACAGAACAGCAACAGAGCATGTAGCCCTGCTCTCTCAATCTAGTATCCTTATTTTTCTTTTTTTTCCTTTTTTTTGGTCTTGCTTTCCATTTAACTTATTGCCTCTCTCTCTCTCTCTCTCTCTCTCTCTCTCTCGCTCTCTCTCTCTCTCTCTTTCTCTCTCTCTCTGTTCCGTCACATCTCAGTGAGCTGGAGCAAACCTTTTCATTGTCCTTCAGATGGAGTAAACACACAAACACAATGCAACGCTGCTGCTTGGCCTTCAACACAAAACACAGCCAATGAAAAGAAAATTGACCTATTCCATTCAGCATAGGTGTGTATTGTGTGTGTGGGGGGGAGGGTCATGTGTGCATGTGTAGGCTATACTGTGCATGTATACTGTACATGTCCATGTGTGCGCCCACATGTGTTCCTTTTATCGCATATTTCCAACTTTCCACTGTGTGTGTATGGTAGAGAGAGAGAGAGAGCGAGAGAGAGAGAGAGAGAGAGAGAGAGAGAAAGAGAGAGAGAGCATGTGTGTCAGGGCCGTATGGGTATGTATGTGTTTGCCTGTTTGTCCTCTCTGTGTGGGTGTGTGAGTGGGCGGCAGGACTGGCTTGATAATGCCAGAGCCTGTTTCTAATCCAGGCCTCCTCAGTGGGCTGTAGCTCTAGCTGTGCCAGGCGGGCCTGCTGCAACACCAACAGGGTCCCAGCTGACAGCTAGCCTGCTCTTCTCTCCGCTTTCTGGACAATCTCTGAGCTTCACTGCACATTGGGCAGACACACTAGCCACTAAAAGACCAAATATTAACACTGGGTTAAGCTGGGAAATGAGGAGAGCCAGGATTAGAAATAATGACCATTTAAGTAGAAAACAAATCAGCCTGAGAGCAGGACTTCTGTTCTAAGACGGGCCGAGAAAAAAAGAAGATATAAAAAGAAATCAAATGAAATGACAGCCTGTGAAAAAGGAAACAAGAGGGGGCAGATAGTAAGGGTGGAGTGCTGAGGGGGGCGCCGCTGGTAAAGGGTTTAGGAGGAAATCAAAGTGGTTAAAGCTGATTTATCCTGTGTAAGGACTCGGAGCCCTCTAAGGAGGCATTGAACAGCCCTTCAAAAATGAAATATCAGCAGCAGTCAGTGCCAGTCATCAGCGCCATGTGTGAAGGAAAATCAATCTATTTCATATCAGAGACCTGTGAGGGGAGAGCGAGAGAGACAGGTCCCTGCTGCCTCCTTGCTGTGCCTCTTTAAACGTCTCCCCAACAGAAACATCCCAGAATAGTCTGCATCATCTCCGACGGAGACGTGCATGGTGCTGGTGGCTCAATGTGTAACGGCTGCTGTTCTCCTAGATTAGGTAGGTGATTGGCCATTAATATTCATTTCACAGCGTGTCTTTGTTAGGCGGCAGCAGGGGTTGACGGAGTGTTGGGATGGATTTACTCTACCGTATATTTCCTATTTACTTTCTATAAATGGGCTGGTTTGCTCACATGGCCCCAGTGATGGCAACTTTACTAGTAAACAGACACAAATTAATACCATTATCAATTTTGTTATTAGCATCAGATGAGGTCAAAGCTATGGAGACACCCATCAGTTTTGATCGAATGTCCTAGTATTATCCCATATTTATTGCAATTATTTTGAAGTAAGCATCAAAGTAAAGATATTTTTTTAGGTAGACACAGGCTAAAAGAATACACATAAAAATACTACAAAGTATATATATATATATATATATATATATATATATATATACTATATAAACATTCTTTAGCTTTAGTACTGTAGCTATGTGTTCTTCCTACACTAGGTGAGCAGGGTTTGTCCCGTTTGATGACTGTAGGTGGGCACTAGGCAGTTTCAATTTCTACTGCAACAGTAATAACCAGGGATTGTACACTGTTCTCCTCCAGTCTTAATAACCTGAGAGAGTTGCTCCTGGAGGAGCCGGGGTCCAGCGGGCGTAAAACCAGAGAACCAGGTCTTTCCCTAACGGACGGCAACCTGACGCAGGTGATCTGACCTGTCCTCCCGTAATGAGATTAAGGGACTAATTAGTATGTGTGTATGTGGGTGTGTGTGTGTGTGTGTGTGTTCGCTGAGGAATATATGCCCCCTATCGGACTACCGGCGTGGCCCATGAGAGCGCAGGCCAGACTGGGTGCATCCCTGGTGTCCCTTCCTCCACAGCACTGAAAGGCTAATTAATATTTTTGTATCCTCTCCGCTGACTCCTCTACTCAGAGTTGTATTTCTAAAGCTATTGATTTGGGCTCTGGCAGCGGCAGCCAAATAAGGATCAAACTAACAAAATTTTAATCTTGGCTATTTTCACAGGGTGAAGTAAGGGCAGCAAAAATTAGGACCTGGCAATTTCAAACAGCACGATGAAATCCTGTTCAATTTTCTACAGTACATACAAAAAGAAGCCAGGGCTAAAATTAGGCCATGCATGAGCAGCAGCAGCAGCACAGTGAGAGGTTCATCAGCTAACTGCTGCCACAGGCAATAGCAAGGGCAGCTAAAGAAGGACCCAGATGTTAACAGAACCAAAATGAAATCTTTGCCAATTACTATCACAGGAAGAACCGAGGCAAGCTAAATCAGAAGCGGGATGAATATAGGAGCTAAAAAAAAAATCGAAGATCAGATCTAGTCCCCTTCCCTCTCTCCCTGTCTCCTCTCTTTCCCCTCTCCCTCCTAACCTGTTAAAGTCACGATAGTGTTTGATTGCCCCTGCGGCGCCACTCTGAGCTGTTCATTTAAGATGATGTGCAACTCTCAGGTCTGCTCCAGCACTCATTTGCTCCTCAGCAGGGTCCCCACGGCTGGCCAATAAGGGGACCCCATACTGACCAGAGTGCCCTGGGAGCTCTAAAACTGGCCACTCACAGCCAAGTAAAGAGACAGCTGAGTGTCATTGTTAATGTGGACACACAGCACCACAATGGCAAAATCAATGGAGCTATAGGGGACATCAATCTTGACAGCACAAGACCCTTTTGCTTGTCTCACCGCTCCTCTATAGCTCTGGATGAATGGTTGAGGGATGCCTGGGGATCGGGGTGAAAAGAGAGACACGCAGAGAGAGGAAGAGAGAGTGGGACAGAGAGAGAGAGGGGGAGAGAGAGAGAGAGAGAGAGAGAGAAGAGGAGCATTGAGCACGGACTGAGAGTGATCTTTTTTGGCCTTTCCTCCATCCATCTCTAGGGGTTAGGCTGTCCTTTGAAGATTGTGTGCGTTTGACAGGCGGCCAAGTGGCCAGCCATCCTAATTCACCCAAAACAGGCAGAGGTTTCTAGGTAAAGCCTCAGAAGTGGAGCACGGCAGCTGGACGCAGTTGGCATCGTTTTTGCATTTTCTCTCACTGCCTCTTTTTCACTTCCCAATCTGTCTCCCTTTCCACCATGGCAAGAGAGGCAGAAAACACAGCGTTCCTCTTTAAGTAACAAAAAAAGGCTGTTCAAAATAGAGGACTACTGCCACTTGCTTTGTTGCAGAGTGGCACATGGGATGCACACCAAAAAATAACAGCAAGGTTCATTGTCTCTGCCACTGACTTGAAGGATGCTTCCTCATCCCATTAACATATATGCAGATCGGCAGTGAGTAAATGAAAGCCTCCCAAAACGGGAGAGATCAAAGACGACAGAATTAAGGCCAAGTAATGAGGATCTTGGCAAGGGCCCTGCAAATTTATTGATTGTTTGGCAAGCTGTGCATACTCCTGCTCCATTTCCCCCTCCCTCTATACCATTTACTCTCTTGTTTCAAATAGACATGAACCACACATTGTGGGCATTTAGGGGGCCTTTGCGTGGCTACGGTTCCAGCATTGTGGCTAATCACTATTTAATTTACAGTGCGATGGTAATGTACTTGGCATAGGCAGCGAGCAAAGAAAGACGGGCAGCGGGAAAGTCCATCACTGCCCTCCGTCTCTCCAACACCGCAGACTCTTTAATCAATTAAAACCAGTACGTGGTCACAAGACAGAGGATGAGATGGTGAGAGAGAAAGTGTGATAGAAAGAGAGAGAGAGCAGAAATATAGCATTGAGAGGAATGGAAAAGATGAGATCAGAGAGAAAGAATGAAAGAATTAGCCCAGATAGAGCAGATGAAAAGGGGGGCATGAATAAATGAAGAAGAAAAGAAGACAACTACCTCCACGGCTCTCGCTGTCAGCCGGTTTCACCTGGATGGGGCGAGTCATCTGGAGGAAAAAGAAGAAGAACAACAGAGAGGTTAGTGCTGGTGACTCAAGCTGTCGTTGCTACAACAAGGCAACAAACCAGAGGTGTCAAGGCCCTCTCTCCCATACTAATAGCCGCCCCAAGACACTGATCAAAGTGCCTTGGCTGGAGGGGAAACCATGCACCATCATCCAGTTGGGCTGACTTGACACTATAGTGCTTCTGCTGCCTGTTATTCAATGTAAACAAAATAACCTGGCCTTTGGTTCTCGTTCACCCCACTGCAGATATGGTGTCCATGCGTTCATGTGTCTATATTTGTGTTTTGCGGTTTTCCATGGTATGTGCATGCCGAGGGTGCGAGGCTGCATACAGTATGTGTGTATGCGTTTGTCTGTGTGTGCGTCTAAGTAAGAGGGGCCAAGGCAGGCCTAATAAAAGTGAATCCAGCCACAGGAGGAGAAGATCAATGCAGGCCTATTGATCCAGGCCCTTGGGCTGTGGAGAGTGTCTGGCAGGGAAGGATTCTCTGGTTAGGAGGCTCACTCTAATCCACTGGAGCCTGATAAGAATGGCATCGCCTGGATTAGATGCCTCTGTCATCACAGTCTTTGTGTCACGCTCTCCCCCTTCCCCATTTTTACCTCCCTCTTTTTTCATTATTATTGTTCAAGCTGAACGATTTTACCAAACTTGGGGCCCTATTTGTTTGGAGGAAAAGTTTGCAAGACGTAGTTGTGATTTAGAATACGTGCGTTAAAGTGGCAGCAACAGTTTCGGAGAGAGTTTCTAATTAAACTTCTGCCTCACGTACGCATATTAGCACACACACACACACACACACACACACAGCATGTGTGTGCGGACAGACACGAATACACACTCAAATTCTGCACAAGAGGTAGCAGAACATAAAGCTTACAAGATGATTCATGTTCACAGATCTGATGGAGACAAAAGAGATAAAAGGATGTCTGCCCCTGACTATTACTCATTTATTTCCCTTCTCCCCCTTTCTCTCCTTCCTTCCTCTTTCCCCCTGTCCCTCCTCCCATTTTTCAGTCCAAAACAAATAGCTTTAATAATAACAAAGCAGGCAGATTTTTAATGAAAAAGAGGCCAAGAACTGCACCAATTTATAACAAGATTACTGGAATATAAAAAGCAATCTCCTACCATTCACAGCCCCTTCAACCATCTTTAAGCATCTCTTTATTGCTTGAAAACATTTCCCATTCCCAGACATCCCAAGTCGAATCACTGAAAACCTTTTGAAAGAGTCCAGTATCGATATTTTTATACCTATATACTGTATATATGTGTATTTTTTTTCCTTCTCCCGATCATGTATCTTTTTTTTCTGTCCAATTCCAGAGCGCGGCAGAAAAGGTCAGATTTAAAGACAGGGCAGTCCAATAAAAGCATGACATGTTCAAGGAGAAACACCATAATGGGATTTTAAAATGTCTTAATAACATGCTGATATATGGGGGAGAGGCCCAGGCCCGATTCATTAAGTGCTAAACGTATCCATTTTCACCTTGAGGAACTGAGTAACCTTCCCTCACTGGAATTATTCCATAAATTTACCCATCGTAAATAATAACTAGCACCGGCTAAGTCTTTGTGGGAAAACAGGGAGGATGTTATGCTTTTGAAGGTTGAGGTTTTAGCCCCTTGTTTCCTGGCTCACTCCCCATCCCACTCCCTCCCTATCTACGAGTGCTTTCTTTCCCTTGTACAACACAAGCAAAGTAACCCTACAGTATGCTAATGCCAAGCCACAGGGCGCATCGCTCCGCAGCATGTACGGATAGATTACAGAGTCAACCGCTACAGTATCGCACACGTGTTCAAAGCAACCTCTGAGATAGAAACACCTCGGAATGGGAAAAAAACATCCCCAGGACAAATTCACAGATAACTTTACAACCTTCTGCTCCTTCATAACAACAGAGGGAATCTTTGAATTTGGCTGTGACATGACAAACGGAGAAAAGATCCTTCCATCCCTGCAGTTGATCTATGTTCAAATGCATCACGGAGGAGGCCAAATCCAATGCTGTAGCTCCTCTAGCATGCCATGATCTCAGCCTTCTCTACAGGGCGCCTGTGTGTGGGAGGCAGCTCTCGCTAAAGCTAGTTACTGTTCAGCCTCCAACATGCCAGCTTAATGGTCCATTTATTTGCCCAAGAGCAATGCATTATGGTCCCGAACAGTCACTATTGATGGCTCTCAGTTTATTCCATTTCTCTTGCGCACACATATATGAAGAAATACAGTGTAATTCCAGGACAATTTAAGTGCAAATTGCAAACCTCACACATGTACATGCCTATACATGCTCTCTCACACACACACACACACACACACACACACACACGCACACACACATACACACACGCACACATGCAAACACTTTAAGACAGTGTATGAACCGAAAATAAAATTTATAAAGTTCTGCTGTTGCCAAGGAGACCATTCATTAAGTCCAGGCCCTGTAGGAGTTGGCTGTTTTCTCTCTCTCTCTCTCCTTTGTGGGCTGGAGCTGGGAGCTCTCTAAACCCACCCAGGGTAAGAGCGAGTGAACAGTTAATGCTGCTTTCTCTGCAAATAACAACACATGTTCTAATTGTGATGCTTTTCATTCCTCCATTCAACGCGCCGAGGGAGGGTGGGGCAGAGGAGAGAATCAGAAGAAGCCATAAGAAAGAGAGGAAAAAGACAACAGGAGATGGAGAGAGGAGTAAGAGAGAGATAGTGAGAGAGGGAGGGAGAGAGAGAGAGAGAGAGAGAGAGAGAGAGAGGGAGAGAGAGAGAGAGAGAGAGAGAGCTGCCTGCAACTCTTAGATAAGATTGCTTTGCAGTTGAGTGGCGTTTCTACTGGTCTGACTCCACCCTCCTGCCTTTCACATTCAAACGTACGCTGAAAAGGACTTGGCCGCAGAACTGCGCTGTATAAACACTGTATACTGACAAATCACCCCTGCACACACACACACACACACAAATGTTCCTCTCTATGGCACCCCTATTGGAAATGTTCTGTTTGCTTTCGGTGGTACATCAATTATACATTGGCTGACTGATGAAAAGGTCTTTAAAAGTTGAACTGATATTGACAGAGAATCTTAAATTCTACAAAATTAATTTGACTGTTTGTTTTAAATATTCCTTTTTTTTTTAAATTCATATTTATTCACCCGAGGCCTTGGCATGCTTTTTTGTTTTACTCAGTGTATGTGACTTGAGTACCTTGATTACTCAAACAAGCTTTTAATATTTTTTTTGAGATATTAATGCATAATGAGGCACGAATTTGCTGAAAGCCAAATATAAAATGGTGTACAAGCAGACCAGGGGTCAATCACTTCACCTCTCTGAGGAAAGTATTGGCATATTCACAAATACAGTGCTTTACATGCGGTGCCTTTGTGTCTCAAAGGCCATCATCAGACCGAAGTGGATGTGAAATGAATGTTTTTGACTCAAACGAATAAACTAGCTTATATATTGCCTCGCAACAAGTCAATGGCTTTACAACCAACCGAACAGTTACTCTATCCATCTTGTAGAAAACCCTCTATTTCTCTTAAATTCATTCCATGAGAACGTTTTTATTTTCCTATTACACGCCCTAGTCTCTCTCTCTCTCTCTCTCTCTGTCTCTCTCTCTGTCTCTCTCTCTTTCCCCACAATCTGTGCTCTAAGGGCTTTGACAAATCCATAGTTCCATATGCTTTTATGGAGCCGCCTCATTTGCCCAGTTAAGCCTCCAGTCAGTTGAATTAAAGCTCTTAGCTCTAGTATACTGCTGTTCTATAGAGAGGGTGAGATAGAAGCCTCCAGGCCTACAGTACATAATGTACTGTACAATAGGCCGCTGTAGGCTCAAAGTGTACACACATCCCCAGTCTGTTTGTCAGTTTCTCTTTCTTTGTTAGTCAGTCCTCCAGTCTGCTGGTCTGTTATTCTTTCACTATCATTTGCTACAAAGTGATATGCTCTCATCACGATCATTTGGACCAAAAGCTTAGACAAACATATGAACACTAGGTGGATCTAATATGTTCTCTATGGACTTCAACATACTTCCAGCATCTTAGCAAAGTTTGGCCTGGTGAGCAGCAGTCTCTCTACAGAAACTATTAGCTACAAAAAAAGACCAAAGGCACTCGGCTCAGGCCACAAAAGACATTCCACTGTCTGATTTCAAATTACATCGAGCAAGTCAAGGAACTGTAGTCAGGACTTGGCCTGTTAGTAGTGTAGAGGATTTAGAGTCTACTGTTGGCTCTATCTACTACAGTAATGAGTTCACGACCAGTAGAGTTTAGCAGGATTGAGCAGTACAGAGTCCCAGGCTCCTCACTGCTGAGACCCCGGAGATGGCCGGTAGCTAGACAATAATACTGCCTTGGAAAGAGCTTCAAACATCTGATGCAACTCCAAGTCCTAAACTTTTCTTGTTCTGAACTTTCACAGTATCCAAACAGAGGAACTTCCAACATGAGAGGAGTGCAGTAAATGAAATTAAAATTACAGTAGCCTGAATAAAGTCCTGGTTTTGCTGAAGGTTATCACAAAGTAATATGGGTCTTTTACAACAGCTATGCAGTATGCACCACTTACAGTACTTGCAATAAAACAACTATAATAGCCGTACAGTACGTGTGACGTCTTCTGGCTTTCACTCAGGTTTAATATAGAGTAATGGTTATCCTGGGGTCATTAATACGTATTAGCGGGCCATCAAAGCTCATGTTGCGGCACTACTCTCTAACGGGAGCATAAACAGCCCCCTTCTGACTGGGCCGTCTCTGCTGATATAATTAATATTTCCAATTATTGATCTGAGAGAGTGCTGAGTGGTGACTGTCCGGGGCCCCAGGCTCAGCTAATAAATCTGTACTGTATACAGTACGAAGGAGGGGAAGGAGGAAACAGAGGAAGGAAAGGAGAGAGGAAGAAAGGGAGAGACACGCAGAGAGAGAAAAGACAGACAGAGAGAGAGAGAGAGAGATGTGGTGTGACGGTGTACTGTTACAATGTAATTTCATTGCAATCCTAGGTTCATTCACAATAAAAATGTTACAATTTTAGAAGTTAAGATAAAATAGCTTATTCATGCTATGCTATTGAATTCTTTGTTAATATTACAAATTAACTGGATCTCATCACTATTCGATGAAAATATGATATAGACATAATTGTGAATTAGCCTAAGTCTGTCAGTTTTCATATTTGATTATAGCATTATGGTACAGTATTGTGGTAAATGATATCATTATGATGAATTTTTCAACAAAACAATGTACATGTGGACATTCAGCTATTAATATTACAACAATGTGACAATGTTCAGAGTGTATGAGTAGGAGAGACACTGCAGACTTGCTTCTGGTTCTTGCCCATAGTTTTTCGGCAGCAAAAGTAAACTAAACCCAATAGAAATTACGCACTACTGGTTCCCCCTTGCAGAGGTGAGTCCACAGTCTTTACATAAACGTTCCCCTTGTGGGGTTTAGTCTAACAGCCTGTATAGCAGCAGCATTTTCAGGCCCGACATACGGCCATGTTTTCCTGCTTGAGGCCACAGGCGTCTCTTTCGGCACCGACTCTTACACACACACACACACACACACACACACACACGCATATATACTGTATGTACACATACAGGTTCCTTTGGCAGAGGTGTACTGCATTGACCAGCTGGACTGCTGCTGGGTCTGTGCCTCCCAACCAACGCTCCATCCCGACCCCGCTTGCTACAAACATACTGTGTGAAAATAAACTGTTACATGTACGCAGCATGTGAGAGAGAGTCTAGCTGTATCTCCTGCTCATCTCATGTGGAGTTATTCATATGTGAGTTTTCAGAAATGCATTTTTTTTAGATGATCTTAAATACAGATAGGCTTAGCTCACTAGGAGTGTGTGTGTGTGTGCGTGTGCATGTGTATTCCTGTCCTTAATACTGCCCTGCTGAGTGGAGTATGAGTGTTGATGTGCTCATGCTCTGACTCCCCTGGCCGTGTGTGCGTGCACGTGTGTGTGTGTGTGTGTGCATGTATCGAATGTACGTGCGCATGTTCATATATGTGCTCGAATGCATGTGGGAGAATGTTTGTGTACTTAATTTATATTTTGCCCATGGTTGAAAATGTGCTAGCGGCAGCAGTGTGGTGGTCCTGATAAGAGGCATCAGTCAGCGCTGAGGCGATGGCAGCCACTATAAGCTGTGGGATTCCTATCAGAACCAACAGGATTTAGAGCTTGAGGTGAGCTGAGATGGACTGACAGACCAACGCGGACTGCAGCTAGTCAGATTCACATTCGTGCATATGAAAAGTTCTACTCCAATGTGCTATATATCCATTTTGGGGAGAAAAAAATACTTGGAAGTTTATCATTCATTATTTCTAAAGTATAGAGGATACATTCTGTTAAAGTGTTTTTGGCATCCCTATAAAGTATAATTTGTTTTCACTTTGTGGTCATTTCGTAGGAGTAGGGTTCACTTTTTTCAAATGGTGGATATCTTGTTTTTGGAACAAAACTCTAAATATCCATCTGGTACAGTAAACACGTCCTATAATGTTCCCAATTAACAACATCTCTGCGGCTAACTCACAGTGCCACTACTACTAGCACACTGCAGCACTACAACATCTCCGATTAAGACCATTAGACCTTCTGTTGTGTGATGCCATCCAAGTTCCTGTTTATCCCTCCCCCAAAAAACACAAACTGCCTCCCAGAAACAGCCCAAGTCCATCTGCAGAATGTTTTCCAAAAGGCTTTCTAACCCTCTCTATTCTAATAGCATCACTAGCTGGAGTGGTTGGCCTGCTTGTCTGACTGCTATAGCCCTCATTAGACAGACAGCAGACCTCAGCTCTCATCAAGATTTCATGAAGGTGAATGTCACACATCAAAACCACCTCATTTGGGGCGCCCCATGACTCAGCAGACCGAGGTGCATGCCATGTGCTTGCGCTGGTTTTAGTGTTGTGCAGTACGTGAACGAACAAATCCTATTGAACGAATGTTGCTAATGAACAGAGTGTACTGAATCACCACTCTAAAAGATTTGAAGAACATACACGTGTATGCGAGTCAAGGGAAAAACCTTATCTCCACCCTATCCTGTCAAGCGCAAACAAAAATAATCCTGCCTCGTTCAAACAACTTCAGATACCGTACGAAGCAGCCTATCACAACTGAGTGATCATGAAGAGGGGCTGGATTTTCAAAAGAACTAGCCAAACTGGCCGAACTGACTATGAACAAACTGCATCTTGTACTGATAAACTGTTGACTATCAGTACCAGTACAGCAGTACACTATGATACTTCCAATTGTAGCGTTTATGACAGGAATGTTTACGCAAACGATACTAAACTAGGAGTGAGGTGAACCGAACGTGCTGCTAGAACGCCGATGCGCCTGCTGAGCTAACCGAATCGGTAGAACTGAACGAATCACATAGTCAGTGATTCAAATCTTTGTACTGAACTGAACAAAACCATTCAAATCAGCAAAGTGAATCGTAATTGCAACTATTAGCTGGTTCGCGTCTGGCTCTCAACTATATAGTGTCCGATTAATTTGAAATAGCGTATAAAAATCTACCACTCTGCATCTGTATTTGCTTATCCCCCCCCTTCGCACAGACACTGTCTTTCACTCTTACGCCATGCTTGTCTGCCCAGTTGATTATGTCAGTCTGTCTTTTGGAGTATAAGCTCTGTACCACTGTTTGTATAGGAAACTCTGAGTCCTACAAGACTTGTGCAGTGGACTAGGGTATGTGGGTGACAGAAACAGTGTGTGCAATCATGAGGGGGAGTAGATAGGGGGATTGAGCTAATGCCTAAATCCTGTCCTACTGAGCCTGTAGCGGGGCGTCCAAGAGATAAAAAGAAACAGAGGGAGAAGCAGAGAGAGGGGGGTGAGAGAGAGAGAGATGGAGAGGAAGGGGGAGGAAAAGAGTCTTAGAGAAGTGACAGAAAAAATGGAAAACTGATAGAAAGATGCAAGAGAAGATGTAGAGATTGAGAGAAGAGTGGGTGTAGAAAGATTAATAAGAGAAAAGAGAAATATAAAGAAAAAAAATCTCCTCTTTCTCCCTCTCCTCCCCCTCCTTCTCCTCCACTTCCTGACTTATGAGCCACACTTTGGTTATCAGGGGAAGGGCATCACTCCCAGACATCTTTGGCACGGCTGCTTTTCAAGCCCAGAGAGCTATTGACATGGCGTGTTACTGTAATGCGTGAAGCAGTGGGAGACTCATTGTAAATCTGTGTCAACAAATGCTGGAGCAGCAGCAAGCTCAATCTCTCAATCTCTCTCTCTCTCTCTCTCTCTCTCTCTCTCCCTCTCTCTCTCTCTCTCCCTCTATGCCTCGCTTTGCCTCTCCCCTGCATTTACCCACCTATCTAATGAATCTTATCTGCACAGCACACTGGAGGCTTAAGCTTTTGGTGGGCTCCCATCTCTCCCACACACACATATTCTCTCTCTCTCTCTCTCTCTCTCTCTCTCTCTCTCTCTCTCTCTCTCTGTGTCTCTCACTCACTCACTCACTCACTCTCTATTTCTTTCTTTCTGCTCTGTTTGATGTGGTTTACGCTCTTCAGTTCATTTTGAGGAACTGTCCTTAGAAAGATAAGATCATGACGAGAGACCCAACCCGGTGGCTTCAGAAGGGCAACGATGTGCCAATCCCAGCATGCACCACATCGAGGGGCCGGAGCGTGCAGGAAGTAAAGAAATGGCAGAGGATATGTTCCGTGACAGAATTACAGATGTAGAGTTGTGTGAGGCTTTAATGCTTAAAGGTGCCCTTATACACTGACGCCATGTTCCCTATCTGGCTTCTGCCTTGATATTTGCTTTGAAGATTATGTTCTGCTTGACCGTCGGGGAGTTACAACTACGGTAATGATGTAGGACATGTTCACTCAAACACACGCACGACGCGTGCACGTGCGAGCACACACCCACATGACAGTAGACACACTCATACAAGCCTGTACACACACACACACACACACACACACACACACACACACACATAGCTGCATGTTGAGTCCAAGATGCTCCCACTGCTGTCACTGCAACTCCAGGATTGTGACAGATTACGGCCTGCTGCTCTGGCCAATAGGAGCCTAGAAGTGTTGCCTGGCCGCTGACCCATAATTCCCGGCATACCTATGCCGAGTTGACGTTTCTTTAATGGTCCCTAGACCTCCAGTAGGCATCCTCGTCCTGAGCACTATGATAGCCTATTAGCAATTCACCAGCGCTTGCACTTTTCTACCCCCACTCCCCATGCCACCCCTCCTAAGGGGGAATAACAACAGCAGCAATGAGGATTGAAGGAGGAGAGGAGCACAAGCAGAAGGCAGAGGAGGATAGAGAGAGAGAGAGAGTGAGAGAGAGAGAGAGAGAGAGAGAGAGAGAGAGAGAGAGAGAGAGAGAGAGAGAGGAAAAGAGGGACAGAGACAGGGAGGCAGCCAAGCATGTTGGCTTTGCAACGGAGAAGGGTCTGAGGGGTGTCAGAGAGAGAGAGAGAGAGAGAGAGAGAGAGAGAGAGAGAGAGAGAGAGAGAGAGAGAGAGAGATGGAGAGAGAAACTTATAACTCAGAAGTGTACATAGTGAAACTCAACAGTCCATCTGCCCATTGCATCATTCCCAGAATTATAATGGGATGTCTCTCTCTCTCTCTCTCTCTCTCTCTCTCTGAGTACACTTGCTTTCACTCTACCCATCTTTTCACTCTACCCACTCCATTCCCAATCCCTGCTCTCTGTTCTGCCGCACCACTGGAAGACTTCTCCAGTCGGTCTCATTAACCAGGCACATCTGCCATAGCTACAGATCAGTATGACTTACTGGTTATTAATGATAGGACCATCGACCATTTGTTATCCTAGGACCATCATCCCAGTCTAAGTTGGTGAAATCTGGGCTCAGCACAGTTGCCTGGTTCATGTGTATGTTTGTGTGTGTGTGTGTGTGTGTGTGTGTGTGTGTGTGTGTGTGTGTGTGTGTGTGTGTGTGTGTCCATCGAAGGGGGGACTGCGAGAGAGAGCCAGAGCTCAGAGGAGCGACACAGGGCCAGCCTGCTCTGTCCATCTGCTCCGAGCTTCATTCCCAGCATATCAATACCCCACGTCTGACACACACCCATGCACACACGCACACTTACACACACACGCATGCTTACACACATAGACGCACACTCACACAGCATTCTGTCACCTGCAACCTCCGCTGGTTCCATCACTCTCCCACCACTCCAACCCTTGGCTGTAAAGCCTGCTTATGTTTCATCCTGACACTTAGAGAAAATCCCTGCTTGTCTATAAGCGCATTCAGCACCAAACAAAAGGGACAGGCCTGTCTTCTAGCCCTGCCTCTCCTCTCCTCTCCTCTCCTTTTCTTTTCTTCTCCTCTTCCCCTCCTGCACTACTCTCCAAGCCAGAGTGAAATTCTAGGTAAACAAACTCTGAAACCTCTCTCTCTGTGTCTGGTTCAACCTTGAACTGCGTGGAACCTTGGGGCCAGACAAGCAGCACACCGGCCTGACCTCTCGGCATTTCTCCCAATCTGCAGCAAACACACTCTGACGAAGTGAGAACAAGAAGCACTGGAGCGGAAAACACATTGGAAGTGTCTCTGCCAACTCCCACTCCCCACTGCCTCCCAAGGCCTTGGGTGGCGTATTTCAATTGGAAGGGTTTTGAGTGGGTGAGTGAATGTGGTTTGGGGCAGCATTTGTATGCGCGAGTGTGTGCTTGTGTCCCTACGAGTGTGTGTGTATATGTGTGTGTCTACATGTGTCTGCATGTGTAAGTTTGTGTCTGCATGCATGCATATATTTGTGTCTAATCTTGATCTAGATTTTGGGTACAGAGGGAGTGAGGTGAAGTTGTGTCACTTCACCTCACTCAGGTGGATTTCACAAGGGACAGAGGTGGTTAAGTTTGAAGTTTGGATGCACTCGCACTGTACAGTGACTCATGGTGTGGAGCAGGGGCTGGGGGGTGGGGGTAGTGGGATGTTTTGGGGAGGAGGGGAGGGTGCTGTGTCTTAGGGCAAGAGGAAGTAGTGAGGAGGAGATGTTTTCATTAGAGGTCCAGTCTATCTGTGACAGCTACACACAGTCCAAGGCTGTTCCTCCAGCAACTCCTGGAGAGGAATCTCTTGTCTTCGGCACACACACACACACACACACACACACACACACACACACACACACACACACACCATGCTCTAAAGCTTCTCTAACTGATTTAGGAGCAAAGGAGGCGAGTCCCCACACTGATCCCCTTCTACAGTGAGAGACATGCCATGTCATAGATAGTTATGAAGCTCCGCCTTGAGGTACAAACTCAATGCTACATGCCCCCTCTCTCCCCCCCTCTCCCCCCTTCCCCTACTCCTCCTCTCTTCCTCCTCCATTTTTCCAGCAGCATCCTTGACAACCCATGACCTCACCTGCTCCCGGCACCTCCCACCACCCAGGGACATTTGTATGCATGCATGTATTCATGAGTGGGTATTAAATTTAAAGATGTTTTTTACAGTCAACAGTCATTGATATACAGCTAATGCAGGCCAAGGGGAGAGAGAGGAGGACAGAGAGAGAGAGAGAGAGAGAGAGAGAGAAAGAGAGAGGAGGAGGGGAGTGACAGAGAGAGAGAGAGGAGGGGGGAGTGACAAAGAGCAAGATACTCTCACTGCACTCTGCATGAACTCCCACCTAATCACACTCAAAACCCTCCCACACCTCCACCCCTCCCTCACCAACCTTCTACTTTATGTATGTCTTTTGTTATTCGTTTTAATGAAGTTTATCGGCACACATTTATCTACCATTTAGGACTTAAAGGTTTAACAGGATACAGTATAGCACCTTAAACCTTACTGAAATTGCATTTGGGATATGAAATGCATCGAGCCTGTCCTCTCTCTTCCATTCCCCTCTCTTCATCCTCCTCCTCCTCGACCCTGCAGTTGTGAGGTGGTGTTGTGTCCGTGGTTTCATGAGGTCAGGATTGTTTTCCTCACTTCTTTGGCTCTGAGGGCAGCCCTGGGAGCTCTAATGGCTTGTTCACACTCTCTGCTTTGCATTATTTCCAAACTGCAAATACCAAGAGGCCATGTCACAGAGAAGGCCATCCTAAAGCACTTAACAACGTAGCCTACACACACTCAAGCACGGAGAGAAACACACATGCACACAAGCGAGCGCATACACACACACATGGACACTCAAGCATGAACATAAACCACACACACACACGCACCAACACTTCACTGACAGGACACGGGGGCCTCTCTCACCACAGGGGTGCGCACAGGGAGGGCTCTACTTTGCTCTCAGACTATGCCACCCACAGAACACAGGCGATATACAGTACTTATTCCCAAGTAAAGATGACAGAGAAAAAGAGAGAAAGAAGAGAGAAGAGTGCGGAGAAAATGGAAAGGGCCAAAGAAAGTGATTTAGCCTCATAGTTCATCTTCATCTGGGTGCCCTGTCCCAAACCCCAGTTCATGAAATAAGTCCTGCTGAAAATCAATGGCAGCCCGAGCCGTGTAAAGGTCAGCCATTCAGCAGCACTGGCCTTGGTGGACCAGTCAAGCCCAGGCTTGTACTGTGAAGCTCAGCTAAGTAGAATTAATGGGGGGATCGATTATTCTGCACACAACTTAAATTGAACTAAGCAGAGAATCATTTTAAGCCAGGAACTGTACCATGACACGGAATGAGATGCATTTGCCACATAGCCAAGCCCAGAACTCATTTAGCAACCACAAAGTAAAGGGTGGGAATAAAAAAGA
Source organism: Centroberyx affinis (assembly GCF_046629955.1). Classification (NCBI taxonomy): domain Eukaryota; kingdom Metazoa; phylum Chordata; class Actinopteri; order Beryciformes; family Berycidae; genus Centroberyx; species Centroberyx affinis. Next base: position 1,000,474 of record NW_027279481.1, read on the forward strand.
GATTTTTAAATAAAGGTACTCTCTCTCTCTCTCTGTCTCTCTCTCCCTCCATCTCTCTCTTTTTGCTCCCATCTTTTAGAGTTCACGCTCTGTACAGCAACCTCCTGATAATACTGAGTGTGACTGAACCCACCCGGGAACCAAAGCACAGATTTGATAGTTAGAAGCACTTTTCCTCTTTCCTCTCTCCACCCCCTCATTCTCTTTTCCCCCCATCACTCTCTTTTTTTTCCATGTCACCTCAGGCACCTCATTCTTCTCGTATTTTCCCCTTGTTTAAAACAAAATCAATATGGAACCGGGGGAGACAAATCAACGTATGGTGGCACCGCAGGGGGAGGCCCAGCGGGCTCCCACCTCTCTGGTCACATGTTCCTCACTCTCTCCATGGCATGGGGGAGGGGTGGAATAAACGATGGAAGGAAGGGCGGACGGGTGGAAGTAAAGATGTAAGGTTTGACTTATGGAAGGATGAAATGATGAGAGACCAAAGGGCTGGAGAGGGATGAAAGGGAGCTGGTGAGGGATGAAACAACAGTCCAATGGGAGGGCATATGGAAGGAGAAATGGATGGATAGAGGGATGAGAGAGAAAGAAAGGAGAGGAGTGGGCGGTGGGGGGGTGGCATGGAAAATTCTGCTCCAGTGACTGGAGTGCAGAACGGGAGCCCTCATCTATAATGTATATCATGGATCCGTGAGAGATTTTCATACATATAAAATGGAGCAGCACCAGGAAGTGTCTCGCTGCTAGAGCACAGCCGAGAATCGCCCGTGGGGGCAATTTCAATATTCTGTTCTGTTTGTACTTTCATACTGTTAATTCACATATACCCCCGTGTTCCTTAGTGTTGCTTCTCACTGTGTAAGTCAAAAAGGATTAAAAGACTCCATGACTATATGTAAACACATTTTATTCAAGATTATTCAAATACCTCCGCAATGAGAGAAGGTAGTGTTGGCGTATTTAACCTCACTCTAGACTTAGAGAGAGTTTGCTGTAGCACTGCTTGAATCTCACAACCCTAAAATAACAGCCCTCTGGATTTGTAAAAGTTAAAGAAGCACAAGGTTATGAAACACTGTAGACAATAGATGATATACTTACATAACCAATATCAGCCCTCTTCTCTGCCTCTGGCCTTGTATTTCTTTCTAAATAGCTTGGACAGCAAACATAGGCGTCATGTGGGTATGGTGAAAAAATGAAATAAATAAACATGACAAGTGGCCACTTAGCCGCAGCCTCCCTCATTGAAACCTGATGAGGGTCCTGTCTCTGCAAACTTCAACAAACGCTAAGTGACATGCTTAAGTGGGTTCAGGTTGCGCATCCGGGGTAATTCAGTAAAAATACAAATGAGGCTGGCTGTGAAAACAGATCACTATGCACTCATTGAAAATAGGAAAGAGAGATAGAGAGAAAGAGTGTGAGAGAGAGAGAGAGAAAGAGAGAGAGAGACAGAGAGAGAGAGAGAGACTTTCTTTTCTCTCTCTGTCCTTCAGAGGATTCTCTCCGCCACACATCGACTGTCTGGTCCACACACACACACACACACACACACACACACACACACACACACACGTACACAGACAGCCACTGCCCAGCCATAAACAACGCTATATAGACCCAGTGATTTCCCTCATTGGGAATCGATAACAAATAACCTCACTTTTCACTGCCCATTATGGTCGGTGTCCACCATCCCCGGCCGTCTTTATCTGCGCTCCAGTGTCACGGCTGACCTTGAGCTCTGCGCTCCCCTCTCTCTCTCTGCTCCCCAGGTAGATTTCAAGCAGAGGGGTTGGGCCTGGTTTTTGGGAAGGTTCAAATTGAGCCCTCTGGGAGCGAGGAGCGGGGAGCAGCCATCTCCCATGACAGATCAATGGTAGGTCTCACCACAGGGCAGGGGGCCAGCGCTCCGCACAGCCTGCTAATAGAATCCCAATGTCACTGCTGACACTACAACGCCGGGGCTGCTGGAGGTTAGCCTGAGGTAGGACAGTAGGACAGCCGCGGGTTAACACACCTCCAAGGTCTCCATGTTTCTCATTCCTCTGCCGTGTTTGTGTGTGATTGTGTGTGTGTGCCCATAAGAAAGGGGACAGGGAGATAGAGGAAGAGAAATGGTATGTTGTGTGGGGGTGCAGCTAAACTTCGGTGTGTGTATGTGCATGACAGTAGCCACATTTGCGTTCCAAAGTACAGATAAATTCTTTATACGATGCTGCACAAGGTGCTGAATGCAAAGCAATCTATGGGAGTTTCATTTCCTCTCTCTACTTTTGCTCCCTTCCCATCTCTGCCTCTTTCTTTCACCGTGTTCTTGCTCCCCCCCCCTCGCTCTCTCTCTTTCTTTCCCATTTTTTTTAGACCCCTGCCTCTCCTTCTCTCTTTCAGTTGAAAGATACAGTGGCAATTTTAGGCCTTCATTAGTGGCTCAGACAGAGAAGTGAAACCCATGATTCATAGCACAAATCATTTCATGTGTTCCACTTACCGACAGGCAGCAGTAGCTCTTAAGCCAGCGCAAACACATACACACACATACACACACACACATACACACACACACACACACACAGATGTATGAGTGAGCAATACGTGTAGGGGGAATCTTGGTCACCAGATAAGACATGTCTCAGAAGGACTTAAGAGCTCCTGATGAAGATGAAGAGAGGATTTAGACCTTTGCATATTTTACTCCCACTTTACTCTTCTCTCTTTCTCTCAGTGTTCTGCTGTATGTGTCACACATATCCTGCATATAAAGTGTAGAATGCATTTTTACAGCCGTTTCTACTGCTCTCCTTTTCAAAGCTTATCCTTTTCTATACCTGGGGTTCTTAAACTGTTTCATCCTGGGACCCAAATTTCCGAGACTTTGCCGTGGGACCGAAGCTCATTAAAACTTATCATGACTGTTATACAGAGACCTATTTTGGGTCCTGACCCATAGTTCAAAAAGTACTTCTAACATGTACAATAGCCAACATGTAATGTCTTAATATGTAATATATACATGCATCAACTGTATCTGTAGCTAAAAGCCCTTAATTCCATTTCATCTACCAACTTTAATTACCCGTTAACCCCTCCACGCCCCACCCCCACTTTCTCCTGTCAGTGGGAGCCATGACATTTGCCAGTTGCGTGACATGTCAGCCCCCAGGGCCGCTCCGAGATCCCCAGCAAACATCTACTGTACGTTAATTAATGAACAGGAAATAAGAGCAACATCTTTTCGAGTGGCTGCCTCAATTACACTCTGCCCTCCATTATCTCCATGACTTCATCCAAACCTATGTGCCCCTATAGCAGTGCCTCTCTATGATGGAAATGAGCGTGTACATCGTCACTCTCAGTCAGAATGTATAATGACTGATGGACAGTAAAGGCATCTCAGCAGATGCACACAGACAGACAGAGCTAAGCAGAAGATAAAGGGAAAAAAAGAAAAAAAAAAGACAATATGCCAGAGGGATACATACTTGTCCCCCGCCCATGGAATCACATCCAAACCACATGTTTTTGGATTGTCAGCGAACCAAACCTAAACATATTTTTGTAATTTTTTAGTGTGTCATGATGATAGCCATGTCGGCCTGACCATATTTAGCTGTCTTGGCTGTCAACAATTTGTAAAATGGTATGAATGAATAATCTTCTAACACTAGCAGGCATAAAGACAGGTAGCATTACTAGCAAATAAAGCTATATTCCACAAGTATGACCATATGTACTGTGTATGTGTTCACAAAGCATTACAGGAACTTTGTTGTGACAATGTATGCAAAACTAAAGATGGTATATGGTGATGACAGTCTAAGTAGATGCACTCCACACTGCTGTGATTATGTGCAGAATAATAATGCCCATCTCTCATAGTAAACCCATAATGTGTATGGATGGCTGGTTAACTTCGATCTTCAGCAAACAAATTCAAACACAAACCAACACGCTCACACTCAGTGCTTTCAGACCGAGCTAGCAGAGAGGAGTTGCGTGTGTTTCTGCCTGCATTAATTCTGTTAATGATCAGAGAGGGTCAGTCTGCCTGTGATCCCTGTCCTACCATTAAACAAATAAAAACAACACTGATTACCAGGATGTTCACTGGATGCATCAATCTTAAGTAATTAGAGAGTGGTGTTTTGACTCTCCCCCCTTTTCTTCTCCTCTTTTCTTTCCCTTGCTTCTACCAAAGTCAGGCAGCAGCGGCAGACTCCTTTTAATGAACTAATGAGGGTGCGTGCTTGGCTGACCAAGAATGAGACAGGAAAGAGACAAATAAGCAGGCAGAGAGGCTGCTTTACCAGCTAAATAAAGCCGCTACCAGCGCTAGCGCTACTGCCGTTCTCTGCGAGGGTTCATCGCTCTCCAATAAAGAATAGAAGGTAGAACAGTACTGTCTCTTGTGTGGAGATACAATGCGAGTGTGTGTGTGTCTGCGTGTGTGTGAGTGTGTGGCCGCCTGGAAAAGGACACAGCTGTCACATTAAAATCATGCAGGCCCGTAGCATTAATCTGTCTTGTAAAACCTAGAGTACTGTGGTACTCAGGGCTATGGTGTGTGTGTGTGTGTGTGTGTGTGTGTGTGTGTGTGTGCATTCGCATGTGTAAGGAAGGAGTCAGATGAAGATGCTAGTAGGGCATATGGCTCGGGATTCTAACCCAGATGCTCACGCAAACCAATGTCGTGAGAGTGTGTGTGTGCCATGAGAAGAGAACATGATGGAGGAAGAAGAGAAAAATATGGGGGGATGAAAGAAGCAGGGGGAAATTGAGGTATAAATAAGAGAAAAAAAAGAAAAGAAAGATGGGCTGGGATTAGAAATAAAACCGATAAGAAAATGAAAAGGAGGAGGTGTGAAAGATAAATGTGAGTGTGGCACAGGATGCTGCATCCAAAATAAATGTGTGTTGTTGTCTTGTGCTGTACTGGGGGGAGCTTAGTTGTTTCTTTGCTCTGCTGTGCTGTGTTGAGCTGTGTTATTCCTGTGATGTGATGTGCAAAGTTTGCTATGCTGTTTGTGTGCCATGCTAAGCTGGCTATGTGGTTTCTGTGCTGTGCTGTGCTGTGCTGTGATAAGCTGGCTATGTTGTTTCTTTGCTGTGCTGTCCTGGGTGGTGACAGCCTCAGCCACTGACAGGTCCTTTAAATTCACCACTGCCAATTAGAGTCACTCCAGACCTGGTGGTGGGTGCGTGGAGGAGGAGGGGAAGTGAAAAAACTGCTGGGACGATGGGTGCAGGCCTGACAGGCCTGATGTGGAGATGGAAATGCGGTAATTTGGAGTAATTCGGCAACTCGCTGGCGCTTGCCTTGCCTGCCTGTCTGTCTGTCCGCCGAAATAAATGGGGTCAGCAGCGTGTGATCGGCAACTTTCATTTATATGTAAATGACCCCATCGTTGCTGCAGCAGCTGCTGTGGAGGCTGCTGCTAGGTCTGTACACACTCTGGAAGGCTGGGCCTGAGAGAGAGGAGGCCAGCCACCCAGTCTGCCTCACTCTGCTCCTGTCTATGGGTCTGCCTTTAGCTCCGCCTGGCCTTCTCTCTCTCTCTCTCTCTCTCTCTCTCTCTCCCTATCTATCTTTTACCTCTCTCACCCTCTGTCTCATTCTTTCCCTTTGCCTGCCTTCTATATATTTGCCTAGTGCCTTCAGTCATTCACGCCATTCTCCTGCCTCTCTGTATGCCACGCTCTCATATACTAATATATGCATATAGTCTCTGTACACACTCCTTAACTATCTTTCTTTCTCACTGTGCTTACAATGGTTCACGTTCATAAAGCCTGTCAGCCCCATCCATGATCTATTTCGCCCTCCCAGTCTATCCCACAATGCAGTGAGCACACATATTTCCAGTTAACTCTTGGGTGTGTTTGTAAATCCAACAATAGAGGAGTTGATGAGGGCTTCATATGGAAAATATAATGAAGAGAAATGGAGAAGGAGAATTAAAAATGGCAAGAGTTATTTTCACTGCATGGAGTGGCAGGTTGCGAGCTTAGCCAGTTGTCTTGCCATTTGGCTAGCATTGTAAATATGTGAATGGTTTATACAAAACCCCCTTGTCTTGAGTGTCCAGCATGCTCTGAATTTTCTGAGATTATGATACTCTGACAATATGAAGAGGAATTTTGGCAGTGCTCTGAATTTGCAAATGGTCCAGTTTGCTGTCAGCATTGCTCTAGCACTTGGAGTGCCAAAATCTGAACAAACTTGAAATTTGAACACTTTGCACCAAGGGACAAGTAGAAAAAAAACATATGACACCAAAACAGGAAGCTGGAAACAATATCGGCATGTCCTATTTCCCTTTTATTACCATGCCTCTTTCTCTGAGCACAGTTCTTCATCTCCCCCCCCCTCACAATGACTTTGTGTTACATATATTTTAAAGATGCTGCACACTGTCTCCTCTTTGTCTTTCAATATTGAGTTCAATATCTTTCTCCTGCTGTCAAGGTCTGAATGTTCCACAGTCATTCCTTGTAGCTCATCCACTGTTTTCTGTATGACTCCTTTTAAACTCACAGTACAGATCTTTTGCAGTGAATACAAACTAAAATATTGTTTGAATATGATAAAAACATGGGCTCTATCACCTGCATTGTAAGTATGCACTTGATCCAGTATCAATAATTATTCATCTTTTACTCCTTGTCATATTTACTATTATTTTTTCTAAATGAATACCAATAAATGTTCCTCTGCTATGGATGATTGGTATTCCTGACCTTAAATTCAGTGCAGCAACATAGAATAGTTTAGCAAAAAGCAACAGTGAAAACAGTGGAGCAGATCAGATAGTGTAGTGTAGGTGCCTGGAGGTGCGTTTGGTTCATTACCTAGCTGGCGCCATTGTGCTGATGCAGAACCGGGGTCCTGTAAATTCCTGCCTGCTTGTGACACCATAGATAATTACACTTCCATAAATAATGGAGCGTGCCTTGCCTACTTCCTATAGAACTCTCATAATGAGATTAATATACAGGGGACGGCTGAAAATGCTTGGCAGGTACATCTTAAATGTTTTCTTGTTAAAAGAAAAACCCTAAAAAACAGCTATTAGCGGTGTACCTTGCATTCCTGGGTCTGTTTTGTTTGGTAGTGGATTTTTCTTATTTGCGTGGATAATTGGCCAAACGTAGATGATGTACCATAATGTTGCAATAGTTCCTGCACAGCTACAATTAACTTTAAAAGGAGAAAAGTTTCCAACTATCTAAAACATCAATGGTTTTGGTGTCAGTCCCTCAGAATCAAAGAGCAACAGCTTCTATCTAGACTTCCATTTCAGGCAGAAATCCCACACAGAAGAGGAAGAGATATCAATTTCTCCATGGACAGTAGCCTCAATAATGCAAGAACCACGGAATAGCCGATATCCAATATCAAGATAACTTTACTCCAGTCATGTACAACCCACAGCTGAATTCAATAAGCTCACACCTGTTCTGTGGGAATTGTCGAAAGTCATTCTGGGAAATGTAGGAAATCACTAACTGATGTAGAAGTAGAGGAGGCAGGTTGAGGGAAAGTGGGTACAACAAAAGGTATAATTACAACACTTCATCACAATGCACTGAACATCACAGATTGATGATATATAACACTGTAAGAGTATTCAAGGGGGGAATTTTCCTTTAGCTACTGTATATCTCACAAACCACACACAGGAACCCCCCCACACACACACTTCATATTTCCTTATTAGCTCTTAAATGGACAGTATTGGACGTGTTAAAGTGAGCTTTAATTTAAGTATTGCTGCATTGGTTGCATATTTTGCATTGCCTCGTAATCATGTTTATTTGTCATAACTTATTCATGAAGGAATGCCTTTGATGATGCATTGATTTCATTATCAAAATCTTTAAGTTATTTTTCATCTAGAGTATGTATTTATTTATGTCCAGTCGTGAAAGCTGAAATATGTGGGAGCTTCTAATTTGGCTCTCTTCACTGTGATTTTTTTGGATTTAAGATCAGTAAATAATTCATGTGTTGAAATAATTCCATCTGCTCTACATATGCGCTATGGCAAAGGCAAAAGAGTCTCACATCTCTGTTGGAAAATGAAATATACCTTTTAATAAACTTGTTTCTTCTGCTCCCTATCTCTTTTAAGTAAGAGATCTTAATGTGTCCCACAGTGTGAAACAAACTCTTTTCAAAATGTGTGATAATAATCCCACTGAAAGAGAATCTTTCTAATATTTTATCTGTCTGTGGCAGTTCTGAGTTGTAGAGCCAGTGTGTGTGTGTGTGTGTGTGTGTGTGTGTGTGTGTGTGTGTGTATGTAGTATGTAAGTCATTGATAAGGAGTGAGAGTTTTTAAGGTTACGTTTGGGAGGCTATACCATTTTTCTCACAGCAGTGAGCCACCACATAAAGTACCATTCTGCAGCTACTGAAAATACCTCTAAGAGTCCTTATGAACACACACACACACACACACACACACAGCACTACATTACCATTCTCATAGCTTCCTCTCCGTTATATTCACTCTGCTCTCCAATTCCTTCCCAACTGCCAGGGCAATAAAATCACATCACACTGGAACAGTAGCTAATAAATTTGATTTGTTTGAAAAAACACATACACACACATACACACACACATCCAAAACAAGCTGTTTGCATCTCAAACACGCAGTTTTGAGGCCGTATTGATATAAAAAAGTATTGCCTATCTACTGCCATGGCCTATTCCCATTAATGTTCATTAGTTTGCATGCACAATATTAATTCTGTATCGTTAGAGCTAATGTGTGTGTGTGTCTATACGCAAATGTATGCGTTGCCACGTAGTACAGCAGTGGTTCTCAAAGTGGAGTCCATGGACCCCCCCGAGTGTGCATGAGGGGCTTCCAGGGGGTCCCCCAGCAAAATGAGGAATCTAGTCACAGGTTTCACTCTCCTCACTGCTATCTCCCAATACAGTGCCGATAGTTACACAACTCAATACTAAATCAACAACACAATCTTCCCAAGTGGGGGTCCATGGCTCTAATGTGTGTCAGTCTGTGGCATAAAAACATTTGAGAAATCCTGCAGTACAGGACAGCGGTAGTTGAGTCAAGGCAACGATGAATTAAGTAGAAATGGAAACCAAACAAGCATGGCCCAATGCATCCCAGACCCACTAACGCAGGGGTTAAAGGGAAACACAGACTTCTTATATTCCGATGGTTTACGACAGTCCAGTTGTGCAGGTTTGCCTTTTAATGGGTGATTGTGATGTTGATAGTGAGGCCCAGTAAATTTTATTGTACTATGAGTACTAAGAGTTAGAACAAAACACGGTGAAGCAGCGTTTTGTTATCATGCAACACAGACCTGGAATAACCTCCCAGATGATATTAGACAAGCCCCGACTCTGACCACTTTTAAGGCAAAGCTAAAAACTTTCTTATTTTACACTGCCTACTCTACCCTGTAATGGCTAAAAACGTATCTTTTCAGCTTAGCTTTTAAATAACCTTAATTTTAACTCTTTCTGTTCAGGAGCCCAACAGAGCTGAAACGGGCAAGTACAAATTTTCATTCGTCTTGTCCAGGTAATGCTTACTTGCGCATATATATGGGGGGGACAGAGCTTTACCCTGTATGATTCTCATCCATCTGTGGATGGTGAGGTTTTTGACCAAGAGGAAAATCTATGATTCTCATCTGCCTTAGGCAGTGAGATCTGACGTAAATATCAGATCAAGAGTAGAATCAGGAAGGACAGGGGAAAAGAAAATTACAGAAAAACATATGGGTTCACTCACAATGTGCATCTAAAAGTGGGAGTATTTGTTGTGTTCTTTCATCTTTCTATCTCATTTGATTTGAACTGCACTAGTTTACTTTTTAAGTCTTTTATCTTTTGTATCTCTTGTCTGTACTTTTGCACTTTTTAATTGTAAATCTTTTACCTTTACTGTATTTGTATCACTCTGTAAAGCACTTTGAATTGCCCCAGTGTATGAAATGTGCTATACAAATAAAGCTGCCTTGCCTTGCCTATAGCTTGCTCTGCAACCACCACCACTACTGCGTAGACACACACACACAGATATGTAGATTTACTCATGAACATGCACACATTTCCATTAACATGGATACAGTTCACTGCTGTGTGTACCGCATAATGAAACCACACAGTCGAACCATCAACACAATAAAACTTGTGTGTTCCAAAGAGAATATGGACTGGGCGAGGAGGAGATGGGAGGATGGAAGGTGTGGGAGGTAGGGAGGGGGGTGTGGGGTGAGTGGGGGGTGTGGGCTCCCTTTAAACTCAGACCCACAGCTCCCCAGTATCCCATCCCGGGCTTAGGTAATATTGAGGGAGAAAATAATTCCAGTGATTGTCTGAATACACAACCAGAATGTCTGGCTGTAGAGGGGAAATAAAGAAAGGGCCTTATTAAAATTTCAGAGGTACCAGCTGGGTGTCTGATCCCCCCCCTCCCAGTGTCCTTGTGTCTGGAGTGAGACACACTCACCTTGATTTCTTCATTTATTAACCTTGACAGAAACAAATCTGCATCCCCACTCACAGTGCAACAAACTGTGGATAATGGGGCTAGGATGCAAGCATACATGCACCCACACCCACACACACACACGCTCATGCACACTCACGCACGTACACTACACACACATACATATACAAATGCATATGCATACATGTGTGCACACACAAACACACGTGCTCACAAGCGCACACACACACACATACGCACACAGCCTCTGTAGGCCCAGCCAAGGCCGTTCTTTAATGAATAGCTTAATGGGCAAAGAAAGAAACAACAAAGCCGTCTGGGAGGATCGTTTGTAGTGAAGTGATCAAATACAACCGTCGATGATATCCTTACCATGAATTAGTTATAATGATAAGCACAGATGAATATGAAATCAGGATAATTTTCATCAAATTGAAGCATCATTTTGCCATCGGTGCAGCATCCAGTGACAGGCAGATCAACTGGAAACCTCATCCTTCATCATTTATCCAATGTAAGCGGCAGAGCTGATGAAAGATTTTCAGTGCCACTTAGCATTTTGATTCCATTTTGTGCTTAATGACTAGAACTATTCTATTCTAATTGTAACATACAGTGTATATTGAGAACTGATAGAATTGAGCCTAGACTTGCTGAGTGCGAGCATGAGAATAACGCAGAATGCAGAATAATGTGATGTCCGTGTCTATAGCTCAGACTGTATGTGCGTTGTGTGTGCGCGTGTGAGTCCATTCATGCATGTATTGGTGTGTGCTGCATGCATGTGTGTGGTGTTCCCCCAAGAGTTGTCAAACCGAGGGCCGCGTCTTCATTTGGCCTGCCGGATGGCGACCTTGCAGCCCCGTCTCCGTGTGCTTCACGACTGCCTAATGAAGACTTCAGGGCCAGGCAAACAAATTCTAATAAATTGCCGTGCTGTGACTGAAAAGTAGGTGTTCTACCACCACCGCACACACACACACACACACACACACACATAAACAAACATATCCATTAATACACACACAGACATGCAAACACACACACACACACACACACACATACACACGCTCCTTGAATATTGGGCAGTGCATTAATTCTCATCAGCTGGGGAGCGGGAGTGGATGTGACTGTGTGTCCTGTGTCTGCCTCCTGTTCCGCTGCTGCTTCTCTCTCACACAACAAGCTGCTTTAATAAAAACGTCAACACCGATATCTGATATCCCGAGTGAAACCTTTAAGAAAAGAAAAAAAAACACCAAGGCTCCCGCCCACCTGCAAACCTTCAGCCCATCCCATGAGAAAAAAAAGAGAGAGAGGGAGAGAGAGAGAGAGAGAGAGAGAGAGAGAGAGAGAGAGAGAGAGTGCGTGTGATTACAGTATGTGTGTGCGCTTTACTGTATGTATGTTTGAGTTTGTACCTGCATGTTTGCTTTTTTCTGAGGACTGTGTGTGTGTCTGTGTGTGTGTGTGTGTGTGTGTGTGTGTGCGTGTGTGTGCGTGTGTTGGGAGGGGTAGTTGTCACCACAGCAACGTGTGACCTTTAAAGGTGGTCCGAAGTTGGGTGAAGTTGTCTTTCTTCCTCACTTAAAGGGGAGTGACATTTAATAGTCCCCACAGGTCAAAGAGGGTAACAAACACCAAATAAAAGCTGCCAGCTTTCTAAAATAAGAGAACTCTCGCTCTGCGTAGGTGCATGTGTGTGTCTGTGTGTGTGTGTGGGTGTGTTTGCATGTGTGTGCGTCTGTTTAACAACACAGTCTATAGACCAGAGGTGTGTTACAGTAGTTTGCGTCACATTTCAGTGTTTCCCACACATAGACTTTACTTGAGCGACCCATTTTAGCATTTTTTATTTTTATTTTTTTATCCGTCCGAGAGAACGACGCCATCCGCTATCGATTAACTAGTGGACAATCTCCCCTCGCTCTGCCCCTCCAGGGTTTCCCACACACAGAAAACTTTGTGGTGGCCCGCCACAATATCAGCACTGACCGCCACAAATTTTCTTTTTTTTCACTATTTAATCGTAGAACTGCGTGTAACGCATTGATTTGCTCAGCCCCTAATTGCTCCACGCGATCTCTTTCTCTGTCTCTCGCTCTCTCTCTCGCTTGCTCTCTCTGTTGCTCCCCCTCTCTCTCTCTCTGTTGCTTGGTCTCTGTCTCTCTCTCTCTCTCTCGCTCACTCGCTCTCTCACCGGACCCATCTGTTCCCCTCCCACTGCACACGCGTGAGGGATATGTTTTTTTCCATGCCAAGAAGACGGCCGACTGAATTCCCAAAAAGAAGAACTAACAGTTAACGTTACTTGGAATACAGCTAAGTTTCCGAGATTAGCACGCTGTATAACCTAGCTGCTAGTCAGTATCCACGGAGTGGACTTATAACGTTAATATTAACTTTTTAACTCTGACTCTGAATGTTTGCTCCCTCAATCCAGATTAATATTGAAAAATAGTTTCAAAGAAGGAAAAGGACTCGTCCTGAGGAGGAGCAGGATAGTCTGGACGAGAGGAGCTGCTGAGCAGTAAAACAGAGTAGATAATAATGTCAAAGGCTAGTAATTTAACGATATAAAGATACAGGTGAGACTGACGGCACAGAGAGATGTAGCAGGGCAGAGGGGCAGAAAAGCAGATTTCTCTGTAAAAGGGGTCTCATTTCTATTCTTCACCTTGTAGACAAAAGCAAGCAACAAACAGAATAGTGTAGCACTGTTTATATTTTTAAGTTATGTTATCTTTGACATAAAGTACTTTAGATATATACAGGTTAGTTATGTGTTTGACAAATGGAACTATTTAAAATGGAGTACATTAGATAATTTTTCAGCCATCCAGGTAATAGGATCCTTTATTGATATTAGCCTATATATTGACATTCTGTGGGAAACACTGCATTCACTACAAATAATACTCTTACATTCCTCCTCTCTAAACTTTTCTTCACTCCATCTCCCCTTTATAGCTGTATTTCCCCATTATACCCCTTTTACTTGTTCTCTTCTCCTATATTCTTCCTCTTCTCCTTTTTCCTGCTTTGCTCCCATTCACCTTTTCTCTCTTGTGGGTTCCCAGACTTCTCTTCTTCTGCTCTTCTCCTCCATTCCCCTAACCTCTCCTCTCCCTGTTCCATGGCAATTAAGTGTAAGCAACGGAGGAATGGAGAGATGGAGGGGTAGAAGGGAGGAGTGATGGCCCAAGGCATGCCATGCGCTCCAACAGACAGGCCCTGTTGCCATTGGCCACTGTAACAGATCCCCGTCTCTGGAGTTTTAAATGATTCAAACATTTGCCCTTCGCTGTTCCTGTGGTGGGCAAAGATGTTCCTTGTCTCCTCTCCTTCTCCCCCTGCGCTTCCCCTCCCTCCTTCTCTCCTCCTCTCCGTCTCTCCATTTCATTTACCTGGCCATATTTGCAACTCTGGGGAACACACAGCCGTCTTTGCTAATGCAAGCAGCACACTGGCTTAGCAATTTACCACATTCACCCTTTGTCTTTATATTTTCTCTTTTCTCATAGCTGCAGTTTTATGCTCCGATTCCTTTGTTACAGTCCCGACTGTGTTGCTAGAGGCTTAAAGGGTAAGTGCAGAAATTTAAAAAGCCTACCTTATTGATTACTCACCAAGACCTCCTTCCAGGACACCCGGAAAAGTTTTAAAGGTGCAATAAGTAACATTTTTACTGTCCCATAGCACAAAATGACCATAATATATCTAAAAGGGGATGCTAGGGTTGTTGATCAATACCACTGACTCAACGAATTACTTCGCCAGGTGCTGTGATTTCTGGCTTTCAGAACTCACTTTCCAGCCTGTACTTAATAGTATGAAATAGAAAGTATAGTAAACACACACACACACACACACACACACCACCCCCATACACTCACATTTTCAACTACTTAATGATGGAGGACGCTGCTATTGAGCGATGCAACTATTGAGCGACAAGCGTCACAAGACATTTCGTTCTCAAGCCAAAAAAGCAAGTGACAAAGCAGTATTATCATTACAGTATTTTGCATAGTGATTATATTAGCTCTTCACTGGAAGTTTTTTTTTATGTCTGCTCTGATTAGCTAGCTTATGTGTCTCTATTTTGAAAATGTGCCTTTATTATTTGTATCAATTATAGGCCACTGTAAACTGTGCCAGAGAGCTGTCGATGTTGTTGCAATTCCTCAGTTGCCTATACTGGCAGAAACCTTAGGTCAGATATTCTGCTTCAAATCAATGTGGAACCAAGTAATTTCTCTCAGAATCAATTGCAAGCTTACCCACACAGTCATATTATCTTTGCCATATCACAGATTACGGAACAAAATTAAATAATTATACTTTTGCATTTCATTTTGAGAAAAATGATTGCAGTGGCACTATGCCAATTTCTTAAATGAGACATTTTTTATGTCCTGAAAGAAAGCTTACTTAGTGATCAATAGGATCATCTTTGTAAAAATGCCAAACTTTCTCTATAATACACAATTGATTGCAACAACATGCTTTCTTTCTTGGTGAAGCATCAGTGCGTAATCAAACGTCCAAGATGCATAAATGGAGAAAAAAACAAAACAAAAAACACAACATACAAGCAACCCTCTATGCACATAACAGCTTACAATAGGCTTAATGCAATATCATTTAGGCCACACAAGTGCAGTGTATTCTGAAGGGAGACGATTAATAAAGCAAGACCATAGCCTACTAAAACAATAACAACCCAAATCTTGAGCCCAACTCCTGAAACAGAACGAGATGAATTTGGATATAATTGGCAGAGTTTTCTCATTTCTTGGCAGGCACAATGGCGGACTAAAAATGAGAGGAGAAATGTACTGCATGCAGCCGGCATCAAGCTCCTGAGAAGTAAGTAGATCTCAGTCCCCAAGACTGAGCGGGGAGGTGAGGAGATGAGGGGGAGGGGGGGCAGGGGTGTGGGGGAGGTGAGAAGCAATGCAACATCGCTACACAACTCCCAGGCCCTAATGACTGACAGACCGAGAGGAGATGAGCTTTCAGTAAATACATTTATTACACAGAGCAAGGTCAAGCTGAGCTGAGCTGAGTGGGGCCGGGCCGGGCTGAGTTGTCTCATGCTAAGCTGAGTTAGGCCTCAGTGCAGGATGCTGGAGAATGCTCCGTCTCTGCGGAGCGTGCTCTGCAATCCCGGGCCTCATCAGGGATGCACAGAGGTTCTGACTCCCATCACCTGTGTGATTTTTGTGCTTTTTTTTTCTTTTTGGAGAGAGGAGGAGAAAAGGAGGGAAGACGGGATGAATGGATAGGTGGGAAGAAAGAAAGAAAGAAAGAAAGAAAGGATGCACTGATATATCGGCAGGCTATCGGTATCATCCCAAAATCATTTTCCCTGCCGATATTTGTCCGATTGTGGAATTGACATTTTTGTGACCTTTTCTTCTCGGAGTGAGTCACTTAATACAACTGTCAAATTATCAAGAAGATAAAACTAACATGGTATTTTGTTTAAAAAACACTTCATTATCTTGAGATAGGCATGTCTGTATCGCCGATGTGGGCAGGAAAATACTGGATATCAATATCGGCTTCAAAAAAACATATTGGTGCATCCCTAAGAAAGAAAGAAAAAAGGAAAGGCAGGAGCTAGGAAGGAAGGAAGGAAGGAAGGAAGAAGAGCAAATACAAAGAGAGAGAGATGGAAAGTCTATACGGATTAAACAGCATTATGACCCCGGTAAAATCAAATAACTTGACAGCCCCCTGCCTGCTGCTTATTTGGGCCTCAGGGGGAGCGGAGGGGGGAATGGGAGAGCAGAAGGGGAGCAGCACTGCCTAATAAATACATAAATAAGTGCATAAATAAATAGAGCATCAGACCTCTGCCTGACATACCAGAGACATTACCTGAAGCATTGGAAGAAGAGTCATCCTTCTCTCCTCTCTCTCTCTCTCTGCTGTCTGCATTGATTGATGTGGAGGAGGAGGATCAAAGGCTGCTGAACGGTAGCACTCAGAAAGATGGAGAGATAGAGAGGGAGGGAGGGATGGGGGGGGGGGTGGGGGGGTGTAAAGGGGGCTAGATAGAAAAGATCGGGGGCCCTGCTGTCTGTCAGTCAGCCCCACAAAATGACCCCCTAACTACCAGGCTAAGTCAGACATTAGGGCCTCCTGAATCAAAGAGGATTCTCTCTCTCTCTCTCTCTCTCTCTCTCTCTCTCTCTCTCTCTCTCTCTCTGTCCTCCCCCCTCCCGTCCTCCCTCCATCTCTCTCTCCTTTATCTTTTCTCCTCTATGTCCCATCCTGAAGAGGAGGAGCGGGGCCAAGCACCATTAATCTCCTATCTAATAACACTGGTAATGTTACACATTATTGGAAAGAGATGGGCAAAATGAACCAATAAGTTATCTGATATGGGTCTCCCTTCTCCACGCACGCTCCAATCCCAAGGACATTTAGGCAAAAGAAGAGACACAGATGCAGCGGCTGAAGTAGACAGAGAGAGAGAGAGAGAGAGAGAGAGAAAGATAGAGAGAGAGAGACAGGAGAATTAGTGATGGAAAAAGGGTGGGCAATGTGAAATATTTCCTGCTATCGACCTCTTGGCCAGGGACATGCATAGATTTCTGTATGTGGAAGATAAGTGTCTTTGATAAAGTAGGTTAGCATTGATTAATCCATGAAATCTTGGGGCTGTGGACTTGAAGTTAATGAGTAAGGTTTTCTATTTTCTCTGCAATCTCACACCGTACGCTTTCAGCACAGCCCGGGGACCCCGTGGCGGCACGCCGGCCCCTCATTTTAGATGTCTGTTATTTTGGACGAAGATGGCCAATCAATGAAGTTGACATTTGTTACTGTGAAGGATTCACAATGCAATCGTGGGATAAGGGTTGTAAGGGCCTGCTAGGTGCATATAGAGGGGGTGGAAAGGTCACAGCTAATCTAAAGGGAACAGGAGTTATTTATCCATACACACCGGAATAAAAAGAAGACGAGAGACACAATCTATATATACAGCCACAGGGGGTAATGGAGGCATCACACACCCACACACACACATACACAAAGCGTCCCACTCTGTCGCAAGGTAATTTCCCTCCTATTTCAATTGGTAATAAACACTGTGCATCAACTGATCTATCTTGGAGCCCATAACTGAGTTTTGTAGCCGTATTGAACAGCACTCAAGGATGAGAAAATCCGCCTGTCTAAAATTCCCCACTAAATAATCGCCGCTGTATGAGGTTAGGAATGGAGATAACCCTGTTTCCAATGTCCATCTGCATCATCTGTGCTGCATGTTTTTCTGCCACATTTAATGCGGTATGGCAGTCTTTGCACTTAGCTGTGGTGAAGGAAAGCAAACAAAACAGCACATTGACTGTACACATCAGTCACATTTAGAACAACCTTGAAACGAATAGCGCTACGGATGCATCCTCAGGCACAGAGCACTGGGAGAAAGAAATCAAGACAGACAGACAGGCGGGCAGCGCAAACAGGCAGGCAAACAGGCAGCTTTCTCTTTCTTTCTCTCCCTATCTCTCTTTCTGACTGTACATCAACACCTCTCTGTTGCCCACAATCTTTCACATTCTACAATATGTCTCTACCTCCTCTCCCTCCCATTAATCCATCTCTCTCTTCTCTCTCTTTCTCTCTCTCTCTCTAAATCATCCCTCTCTTCCTCAACCTCAGCAGCAGCTGTGCGGAGGAGGTGGAGTGGATGTCAAAATATTTGGCAGCCATCGCTAGTGCCGGTGTAGCATTTTAACCTCCCTGGTTATTACACATACACAGGTTTGTCTGACATCCCCCCAGGCATTAGCCTCAAAATCTCTCTCTCTCTCTCTCTCTCTCTCACTCTCTCTCTCCCTTTCTCCCTCTCTTTCTCTCTCCCTTCATCACATCATTATCCTTACAGGATACACAAACAACAAGCTCACCCCCCACCCCATTGCTCACCGCTCTGTAACTCTCTGAACGGCTAAAAAAAATCATACTCCACTAACGCCAAACACAGCATGCCCATAATCCACCGGGCTACAAACTGGAGTCGGGGTGAGGGTTCACCTTTTCAACTCACTGCACCACTACAGCGAGGATGGACAAGCAGTACACACACACTCAATCTTAATGTGCAAGTGCATGCTAAGTCATGTGTACTCAGTCACCACGCCCCCCCAACACACACACACACACACTGCATTGCTCTCTCTCTATCTCTTTCTCTCTCTCTCTCTCTCTCACACACACAGGTATTTTCTGTAGCTAATTATCTAATTCTTTCCTTCAGCATCGGCTTTGTGTGCCTGTAAATCATGAGTGTTGCAGGAACTCCCTGCCCCAGGCACTGCCTTCGCCATGCATACACACACACACACACACACACACACACAATGTGTCCCAACCCCCAAGTCTTTGTTTTAATGCTTTTTTTCCAGAGGAGGTGCAGGTTATTCCAGGAAGAGAAGACAGCGCCACAGGGCTCTTGACAGTCCGTGTAAATCAAATGACATACAAAGATCTAATGGTGCTGCATGGGCCTGATATACAGTGCCGTAGTGTGCTGACAGTCGCATGTGCTGTGTATACACACGCAAACACACACACACACACACATAGAGTGCATACAGTACACATACATACAGTACACAGGGGCAAACGTGTACTCTCCCACACACACACAACACCCCCCACACACACACACACGCATGCATATGCTACTGCAGTACACACGTACAACAGACGTGAGGCTGACAGTTGCCTTGCTCAGCAGTAGAATGGCCCCACATCCCCTTTACTGAAGCGAATGTGTATTTTTGTGGCAAACAAAGCTACACACACAAACACACGCACAAAAGCACAGGTATACACACACACACATAAAAAAAGTGGGCATGAGTGAGCAAATGTATTTTTCTAAACATGACATAAGTCCAGTCAGTGTCCCTTCTCTGCAGCTGTACTTTACTTCACCTAATAGAATTTTTTTTGGTGCTTATACGGTGCAGAAATGTCCTTCTCAAGTTATTATTCTCATCTACTATTGAATCTTTAAAACTTATTTTTCTAAGAACAAGTGGATAAATATCTTCCAGTGGAGTGGGGTAGTTTTACTTCTTTTCAATGCAGTGTTTTACCTGTTTTAAGCATTTTCTTGAGACATCTTACAGTGATGTGAAATAAGGAAGGTCACTCCACTTGTTTCAAGATTATATCACTAGATTCAAGAAAATCCCTGAAACAAGTTGATTTGCATTGGAAAGAAGTACAATCATCTCACCTGACTGCAGATTTTTTCACTTGTTAAGAATAAAAAAATAAGACTTGCCATGTACGCCATTGCCACATGTACACATACGCACGTAAAGCATCCAAGCTCGCACATACACTTACATGCATATAAAACAGAAAGCATATTTTTCCCCCATGACAAAGTCTCTGTTTGCAGTCTTGTTATGCTGGATCAAGGAAGGCAAGAAAGTCACCGATGGCGCTGTGGAGGAAATATATTTACACACACACACACGGATCTCCTCCTCTGTCCCCCATTAAAACCCGCTCCCCTCTCCTGTGCCACATAATAGTCAGTCCCTCTCTCCTCTTCTGTGAACCATCATGAGGTTTCCCCCTGCAGTGCGTAATAGACTAACTAATCATACAAAAACACTTGTTAGCATACTCCTTAATACATTGCAATGCAAGCACAACACACAACAACACATTTTGAGAGCATCAAAAACAATACCAGATACACTGTGAGGGAGGAAGGGATAACGCAATCGTTTTTGTTTTATTTTGTTATAATGTACTAGATGGCATATGTACAGGGAGCCAGTTTGTAGGCTACATGAGGACACAAAGAGGATATTTGATGGAATGGAATATGGAAACGCGCCCAGAAAAACTCAGGCTGAACTATGGGGTAAGATGTGGTTTAATGACATACAGCACTAAGTACATTGACTGATACCTTGAACGTAAATGAAGATAACATGAATTTTACATGCGCCAAGATTATGTTAAGGTTTCAGAGTGTGAATAATGTATCTACTGAGTTCAATTTTAGCTGCAGTGGTTCGTGCATTTCAAACGCAGAACAGACAGAGGATACAGGATGGAGGCATGATGGGTGACATCAACAATAATACGGAGACAGGATTAGGAAGAAGGTAGGCAGGAATTGTGAGTCCTGTTTGCAGTTCAGAAGGGCATGACTGTGACTGCCCAAGTTATATTCATAATTTTCCCCATCTGCCTGATGCATACTTATGATCATCATGTCTCAATCTGACAACTGATTTGTCATAAGAATCAAGCGCAGCACACGACGACCTGGAGGCTCCAACACTCCCGGCATAAATATTTATAAAAATGCCAGTAGACCAGGAAGGCTCATTATAACCGTGTGTAGACCGAGTGGATGTAGCACACGCCCCCACCTAGCGTCCTAAAGTCGAAAATCTTGCTCCTCACCATCTTGGACAATAGTTACTGCTGCAGGTGTCAGTAACGAAGCGGAAAGTGTGAGAAAAAAATCTAGAGAGAAGGAGAGAGAAACGACTTGACAGGGTGCGATGACCACAGCAGGGGCACGGGTGATCAGGGGGTGAGAGGGCCGTGGCGGGGGCAGGGCAGCGAGTGTGTGACGGAGGGGTGAGATGAAATGAGGGGGGGGGGGGGGGAGTATGGATGAGAATGTAGAGTGAGTGTATGGGGTTGGTCTGAGAGACAGAGCTGGACGCAGATAGCAGCTTACTCACACTGGTGGTGAATCACTGCGCCCTGCCTGATAAGCTCTGACTCACTGAGAGGAGAGGAGAGGAGAGGAGAGGAACGAGCGAGCGTGGGTGGAAAAGGAGCAGAATGTATTTGTGTGTGTGTGTGTGTGCGTGTGTGTGTGTGTGTGTGTGTGTGTGTGTGTGTGTGTGTGTGTGTGTGTGTGTGTGTGTGTGTGTGTGTGTGTGTGCGCACGTGTGTATGCGTCCATGTGCCCAGTGTGTGCGTTTGGGCATATATACATAGACACTGCTGTGGGTGTGAGAACATGGATATGAGCGTGCATGACTGTGTCTACGCCTGTGTGTGTGTGTGTGTGTGTGTGTGTGTGTGTGTGTGTGTGTCCTGCAGCGGTGACAGTGAAGGTCAGTGGCGTGGGTGTGTCTCGGGCCTCCCAGCTGTGGCCTGGGGCTAAGGAGCCATCACTGTCACATCTCTTGTCTCGCTGTGTGCTGCTGGCCCTGCTGCACGCGGTACCACGCAGCACTGACTCACTGACACACACACACACACACACACACACACACACACACACACACACACACACAGCCCTGTGGCTCTGAGCACACACACACACACACACACTGAGACACTCATAAACACAAACCTGAGGAAACATTGGCGCACAGATGTCAGAGAGATGTCACATGGGCATATATTCTATGTTGCACATGCTCTATCCATAGCAAGCTTAGCTACTGCATGTAAATGTACCCACAACACACACACACACACACACACACACACACACACACACCACCTGCCATGTCCCCATCCCCCACCGCCTTTACATTCCTGAGATGGAAAGCATAAAACATGTCCGTTCTCTAATATGTGAACCTGATGACCTTGTCCACACTCATTCAATCACCAGTGGAGAGAGCACAATTAATCCAGACTGCTATGTAGTCTCTGCTGTATCGGCTCAGCCCTCCGCTGCTGTATTCAGCAAATATGCACAAGGAATCTTGTCTGGAAGTTTTAAGATGCTTCTCAAAGGCACAAAGTCAAGCACAGTGGAACAGTAGAGTCAACATGGTAAATCAATCTCCAACTCTGTCTCTGCTAGTATCTATGTGTCTCCTTTCATTTAAATTGATCTTATGATTTAAAAAAAAAAAATCAAAATCAAGCCGATCTAAGATCAGCTAGTGACAAGTTCCAAACAATGTACAACAGATCAGAAGGAAAGGAGCCTTCACTTTGTTCAAGGAGAAAGTCCTCACAAAGGTTTATAATGCAAAAAAATAGAAGAATGTAAGTTCCCTTCCTTCTCTGACAACTGAGAAAAAAACATGACGCTTGACAGTTACATGCAAAATTGATAATATTAATGAAACTTGATAATATTATCAATGAAACTCTCAAAACCTATGACTTATTTCTTTAATATTGATACAGCAGTGATAGTGAAAGCCAGCCAGCCAGATAAACTGCCTGCCTCTCTCATTAGTCCTGTTGGAGAAATACAGCAGGGGGTTGGGCGGCTCACACTCCCCTTCAAAAAAGAAATATATGTGACCTCTGCTCAAGCTGTAGACCTGGAATGGGCTGGTGCTACAGCACACACCTCTGAGCCTCTCTCTCTCAGCCGTCCTCGCACTCGCCTCTTTATGGCCCGATGCATGGCGCATAAAAAGGAGAGCACATTGCACAATTACTGCCCAATTAACCGGCCGATATTTTATGTGGTCGGTGATGCCACGGACAGACTGCAGATCATTTGCCAGGGCTCTAGAGGGTGTGTGTCTTACAGGACTACTCTTACACTGATTTACTGACCCCTCAGCTAATTTGTGTGTGCACACGTTTTTGTGTGTGTGTGCTTCACTACATAAAAGGGTGCACGTATGTGTTTGGAAGGAGTATTTGTCTGAGTCATGGTTTACACTCTACCCCCCCTCACCCACACACACACACACACACACACACACACACACCAGCTCCCCAACCTCCTCCTCTTTCCTCCTTCCACCCCACCCTCCCTCCTCCCGCCACCTAACAGCAGCAGGTTTGCGTCGGGATTCAGGGTGTAATTAAATTCAATAAATAGGCGAAGGTGAAGAAATAAATCAAGCGGAAACTGATGAACAACAGGAGATTAAATGCCACTGAGCCGTGCAAACAAATATTTCAATTCAATTTTCAATAGAGGGCACCGAGGGCCCCCTGCTAGGGCTGCTGCAAACCCCGAAAACTTTTCAAACTGAAAGTCAGCTCGCCAAAGCCGCCACTGCTATCATTACCTCTGCCGCCATTGTCCTCGTTGACATCATAATATGGCATACAATAAGGAAATAAATAATCATTTGAAGGACATAGATCGTAGGAGATGACAGGCTATGTTCCCTGCCCTCCGTCTCTCCCACACCTCATCACCCTCCTGCATCATCGCTTATTCAGAGGCCAGGCAACCCTTTATTAATGACTATTGAAGTAGCAATTAATGCTGCATAATACATGAACTACAGCTGTGCAAATCTGAATAAAGGGTCTGATTAGGTGCTAAAGAGGATAGGGGAAATACTGCTGGTGCATATTAATGCTTTCATTTAGAGGAAGAAGGGGTGGGGGCGAGGGGGTGTCGGGGGTCAGTGGTAGAATACTGAACTAGCCTGATGAAGCCGACAAATCAGTCACCCAGCCAGTCAGCAACTCAGTCAGTCACCTGGCCAGACTCTCTTCTCTCTTCTGAGCAGTGTGAGTAATAAAGGTTCGGTTCGCACACCGATGTGCTTGCTCCGCTCCATACCACACCATACTGCCCTCCTGGGCATCACAAGCCTAAGTGCTTAAAGTCCCCAGAATGGAAATGAGGTCTTTTTCTTTTTTTTCTTTTTTTTAACAGGCATCGTTCAAGGCCACACCTGGTGCTCTCGGGGTCCGCTACACTGTGAATTAATGAGGGGTCCTCGCAGCAGGGAGGTCAATCTCTGACTCCAGCTACCCACTCGCAGGCCTCAGACCAGGCTTGAGAAACCCCACATTCATGGCTGCCTCCGTCTCTCTGCAGTCTGTGTGTGTGTGTGTGTGTGTGTGCGCACACGGGTGTGTGTGTGTGTGTGCGCACACACGGGTGTGTGTGTATGTGTGTCTATTTGTCTGACTGTCTGTCTGCCTGCTAACTCTTTCTCCATCATCTTGATTGAGACATGCTGTCCAAACCCAGATTAAAATGGCAAGGACAAAATTGCTTCCACTCAACCCTTATGAAACAATCACCCATGCCCCCTCTCTTCTCCCTTCCACCGTCTCTCTTCCCTTCTGCTCTTTCGCCACTCAATAAATCTTTAATTCCTAAAAATACAGTCTCTACTCTTCCCGCAATCTCTACTCTCAGACTTTCTCACCCACTCTATTCCTTCCCTTGTCCCCTCTACTCTTGTCCTCTTTTGAACAGCTGTTCTGCCTTTATTATCTTGCTCCCTCTCTCCGTCTGGCCTTTCACTCTAATCCTCCAACGGCCTTTAACATGCACAATATTCCCCCCTGAGCCCCTCATTCCTCTGACAGGCTTTTACTTATTAGTTTAGGCTTAGCTTTGTTTATTTATTTATTTAGTTGAGGCTATTGTCTCTGAAACTTTTGCCAGACAACGCAAACCCGAATACTCAAAAAAGCCGCTGACTGTAATTTGCAGCTTGTTTCTCTCTTCCCGAAGCAATATTCTGTTACATATTAATTTGGCTCTCATGTACTCTAGTGCAATCATTCTTTGGCGCTAGTTTTTGGCAGTGAACATGGCAGCGCTAACACAGTGCTTTAGAACAGTCTGTCTAATGGAAGCTTACAGCATTTTGTGGTTTCCAATCATTCGGTGGTAAAAGAAATACAGGGTAGCAAATGGGTTGAGCAGTCACCCATTAAGCCAGCCACCGGCCCTTGGCCTAATTGTGGTAATGAAGTCCAGGCTGACCCTATAATGCAAGGTCCATGCATGCTGCCATCCTGACGCTTTTATAGACCTGACCTGAGTTATGACCCTCTCTCTGATAGACCAGCGGAGAGAAAGATGGAGAGAGGGATGGAGGGGGGGAGAGAGAAAATAAAAGAGAGTGTGGGAGAGCACACGAGAGAGAGAGGGAGTGAAAGAGCAAGAGACTACTAAAAAGTCAGACAATGACACGCGGAGAGGAAGGGGGCTCCAGTAAATCATTATAATGAAATGAGTCATTTACCTAAAGGACAGTGTAACTCCCAGGGACAGTTATTGAAGGGCTCTACCCCGGCCGGGCCCTACCCTTCAGCCTTGCCCCCTTGGCCCATTAGCCCCGAGGCCTGCCTTCCATCTCTCTCTCCATCCCTGCAACCTTTCCACTGAGTAGGGCCAATCAGGAATCAATAGCCATGTCACGGGGAAGCCATGCTGCTTTGACACCAGCGGATACGACAAAAAGTCCATTACACTGCAGTTATCTCCACTACCACTGAGAAACGTAGTCCTCAAGAGGCAGAGAATGGAGGATGGCGGGCCGAGGAGATCGGTGATGGTGATGGTGGTGACAGGTCGCGAGATACTCCAGTACAGAGCAACATGTCTGATTAACCCACGTGTCTCCTTAGGGATCTGCTCTGTCTACCTGGCTGAAGACGGAGCACAAAGACACACAGGCAGACACACACCACATATGTTCACCACCTCCACACACATACACAGAGACATACAAATACCCATCACACATACACATTCCCTCTGTGCTGAATAGCCATGCCTATCCTCTCCTGTTTGGTTCCCTTCAATGGCTTTGCCTAGGTCTAGTGTGCAGCTTGCTGCAGCGTAGTGTGGGTCAGTGCAGAGCGAGCGCTATGGGACAGGAACCATAAAGCAACGTGACACTACTCATTGGGCCTCACCTTGGCCCAATAACTTTGATCAGCCAGGGCATCAGTCAAGGTTTAATTCCTGAAATGTTATGTGCTGGACGGTGAGTGGGGTGGGGTGTGGTGGGTTGGGTCTATTCCCACAGGAGGAGGTCCTTTCCTTCCCCCGGCGGGTTTCCACTGTGCTGCACTCTGCCCCCCTCCAGCCTCTGGTGTGCTTTATGACACTCATTTGCCTGATTAGCTAAACAAACGCTGACTGCTGCCTCACTCACCTCTACAAACACTCCCGTGGACTTTCGCTCTCTGTTCACCGCGTGTGTACGCAGGCACTTGGACCGTGCACACACACATACACTTTGTAGTTCGTACACTCACACACATACTTCCACAAACAGCACCTTAGAATGAGCAATGTGCATGCTGAAAATTATCAGCTGTAAAAGTGCTCATAAATCACCACCAGGGTCTGAATCAGCAAACAAAGGCATTAATCAGTGGCTTTAGCACAGATACTGTACAATTAATGCAATCTATTTATCTTCATTTAATGTGTGTAGGATGGGCATACAGTACTGTACAGGCTCCACACTTTATAATGCAAGATAGATTCAGAATAAAATAAAAAAGATTTCAGTAACGCTTTTATTCAGCGGTTTGTGTATGCGGTGTGCATGTATAAGGTATGCAAATGACCATTTAGAGCCTCCCACCGCCAAAGCATCACGACATAACGTTTATCTTAGTAAAATACAGCCTTTGATGCACAGAGCTTCGGTGGTAATGAAAGCAATAGTTCTCTGTGAGTGGAAATTGCTTTTCCAGAGCTTCATTTTACAGCCTGGCGTCGGATGCGCTCCTCTGGCAACTCCTCTTGAATGTTTCATCACAGACCAGATCCCAGGGGTTGGTACAACCCCCTCTACACACATACACACACACACACACACACACATGCACACACGAGCCTTCACATCACCCATGTGGGGGATATGAGAGTCAACTGGATGCCATTTCATCTGCTGGGGGAGCGGTTTGATTGCATATTCAATGTGGGAGGATACAAACATGATAGAATGTCAAGCCAAGCAGCTATAGTTGATCTGCCTGATGTGTCAGAATAGCTTTTGGAAATGTCAAATTATCCCTTCTTATCTCTGGTAGAGGGTTTAAACTACAGTTCTCTGCATATGGTCACACATGTGAAAACATGCCATTATAACGGTGTCACAGCAATTTCATTCCTGTCTCCAAGGCATTGGGTTTACTACCTTGTTGCCTCCTATTTCAGCACAAGTTTTGCGGTGAGTTGGGATGGGTCTAGACTGGCCACAAGGGACTGGCAGAAAAGGGGTGACTGAAAAAGTGATACATAATAATTCCGCTTAATTTGTTTTTGTTCCTTTTTTCAAACTAATCAGTCGTACAGTCTTAAGATAATTACACCATCCATAAATGCTAGCCACTGCCAGGAAGATGCCAGATGGTTTATTGAGGGCCTGTGATTGACGCATCTCAGTGCGAAACAGAGTGGTTTTCTTCGACTCAGTAGTTCAACAGAAGTGTACAGTACATGTGTCTCTTAGAACAGACCGACAAGACAAGAATGAAACAGAATCAGTCAAGCCTAGTCTTTGAAGAACGTCAGAGCTGTGTCTAGATCGAAACCAGCTTCCTGGGGAAAGCCTGTATGTGTGTGTGTGTGCATCCACATGCATGAGGGCATGTGAATTAGTGTCTGTGTGCGAGTAGTCTTTGCGTGAATTCCTGCGTAAAAGTGTGAGCATGGGTGCGTGGGTGTGCGCACGACGTGTGTGTGTAGTGACGGGTGGAGAAATTGACGTCAGCGGGCTTGAGGCACGTGTGCGCTGCTGCCTCTGAACTAGTCTTCAAAGGCACGCTTGGCAGCTGCCTTCATTGCGCTGCACACTGGGCCATGACTGTAGCCCAGAAGGGGGCGAGAGACAGTCCATAACCCATCACACACACACACATACACACACATGCACACACACACACACACACACACACACACACACACACAGACAAAGACGGGGGCGTGTGATGGGAAGGAATCACATTATGTGTATGTATGGTAATTCTGAATGCAAATGAATGCGTTTGTAGTGTCATTTTGCACTGCATGTGAGGTCCTTTCGCACTGTGAATTTCTGTTGTTTTTATACCATGTGTCAGTATGTGCTGTGAAGTTGTCAATATGTCTTTAAAGCAATGTCACAAAGTCAAATTTCTATACATTTATTGTACTTTATGATTAAAGTGATTCTGACTGGAAAGTTGAGATAGAGATCTGTGTGTTTATTTGTTTGGTAGAGTTGAAAGAGTCTAGTAATTGTGAGAGTGTTCTTGTTGCTATTATGTTAAGGAGGTCCACAGCTGAATTATTTCACACCAGAGCATGTTTACTTGATGCTCTTTTCTCTAGAAAAAGAAAAAAAAAAACAGAAGTCAGATGTTAGTGGAGCACGTACGCATGATGGATTAAAATATCTGCTCCACAAAACCTGGTGTGGACACTGCTGTCGCGGCCAGAATTAAACCCATTGCTCACAGGCCAAAGGCTGTGATTCACAGCAGAGTCTGTCCAAATGAAACCAGTTCCCCATCCGTGGACACCTCCTTGTTCACAGCACAAACACACACACATATACACACACATACACACACACATACATGAGACAAAAACACAAACAATTACACACATTCAAACACACTCACACACACACACACACACACACACACACACACCCTTTCTCTTCTGCACAGCTCTTTATCAGATTACAAGTTGCCAGGGCCAGATTAAATGAGAAAGAAAAGAAGAAAGAGGCAAAGAAATGAATGAGAAGAAAAGAAAAGGAAAGGGAAATTTGAGGCTTCAAACATAAGCACACAATAAAGGCTAAAACATTCAGCTTTTAATTAAAATTAGCCATATCAGCATGGAGTAATTTGAAATTGTCTTGAGGACTTCACAGAGAAAGAGCGAGAGGCAGGGACTTTAAACCATTAAGCTCAGCTGATAAACCAGTCATACCGGTGGAGTCACTATCTCCCGCTATAATTTGATCTCTTTCACTTTATTTTTTGCTTCTTTTAAGAAACACATGGTGCTTTCCTTCCTTCCTTCCTCCCCCTTATCCCTTTGATCCAGCCCCTTTTCTTTCCACATTTCTTTTCCTTCAAGCTTCATCTTTTTTTTCCACATCCTTTTTTTTTTCCCATCTTCTTTATTTCTTCTTGCTCTCAGCTTTTTTCTTGCTTTTATCTCTACTTCATACGGAATAACTGTGCGGCTGGGTGAGTATAATGAGGCTGTTCCTCTACAACTTCAAACCTTCCCTTCACCCGTTTGCCAGGGTTCTAAAACAAACCCGGAACAAATATTTTGACATTCAGACGCAGGGGAAGACGTGTGCAACGATTCCAAGCATTCTGATTCATCTTCTGCAAAAACACAAAAAAGTAGTGGGGGGGAGGGGGAGGGTGTGTGTGTGTGTGTGTGTGTGTGTGTGTGTGTGTGTGTGAAAAACTCTAAAAATACTGAGCAAATGAGAAAGAGAAGCCAATCAAATGTTGATGCGGTTCCTTTTTTTTCTTTTTATCTGTAGTGATCTCTTTGATCCTGATATTAGCTGTCCTCTGTGGAATTAGTAAGCGTGATACTGGGGCCGATTTAGAATGAGAGTAATTAAAGCCAAGGACAGGCTCTATATGTTATGCTGTAAACGATTTAGCCGACCAGCAGCATACCGCATTGTCATGGATCACAGTAAATTGGCCCGGCCAGCTTATTGTGCAGATACACAGTCATAGCAGCACGTTTATAACAGTAATTGCGACGCATGAAACGCCCATGGTACTGCATAGCACGCCACTCCACAATAAACTTGATTATTATGGTAATTATACAAGTATAAAACACTTTAACATGAGGGCCTAGATTTATCATCACGATTGCTGTAATACATTCAAAGAGCTGGGAATTGGGACTCTGGCTATTCAAAGGCCAGGCCATTGAGTTGATGGTAGTTTAGCAAAATTAGAAATCCATCTGGAGAAAAGTCGACTTTCTTACCATTGTGATCATAATCATTTTTCTTGTTTTGCTATTGATTTTCGTTATGGATGCTCCGGTCGCTTTTTGCTCATAAGTGCAGCAAGGGAGGGGAGTGGTTGAGGCAGGATGAAAAGATAGAGGGATGGAGGGATAGGGAGGTGGAGGAGGAGGGTAGGTGATGAGTCTCGAGCCGCCCTGAGCGGTAATGAGGAAGCAGTAAAAATGAGACGGCATTGTGTTGTACTTTAACGTAGTTCATCTTTAAAATGAATAGTCCCTGAAGGGCCAGGTGGTTAATGCCATTTATTAATAGACAGACAGGGCCAGCAGTTTGGGCTGGGGCCCTCTGAGAGCCCTTAGTTAAGTCTGGATGGAGGGAGAGAGAGTGAGTGAGTAAGAGAGAGAGAGCGAGAGAAAGAGAAAAAGAGAGAGAGGGAGCAGGAGAGAGAAAGAGAGAGAGAGCAAACGAAGGACAGAATGGAGCAGAGGGATATTGCTGAGCCTGCCTATTGATTGTGAGGAAGAGCTATGAGGGGTGTTAGGATGTCCCCAAGTGTCAATAAAGAATATTTTGATTAAATAGTGATGGCAATTAAGGTGGGATCAACTCCATAATGCCAGGTAATCATCAGAGACACTTCTTCTCAACCCTTCAGGCCAGGGTCAAGAGGTCAGAGGTCGGGGCTTATTTGGAGAGCACCCATGACTTGATCATTAGAAGGCAAATCAAACATCAGTGGATGAACATAATATACAGGGGGATGGGATGAAAAAGGATGGATAGACAGCCAAGGTGAAAACATTTTGTGGTATCTAAGGAGGACTAAGTATAGCGAGAGAGGGAAGGTGTTTGGATGTTTTGTACTGTATGAGCGTTCGTTTTGTGTGCAAAAGCATGCGGGGCGTGTGCGTGTATTCGGTGCATGTGTGTGTCTGTGCATATTTAAGTGACAGAGGCCCGTCTATCTGTCCATCAGTCCCAGAGCGCGGAGCGTAGAGCGGTGTGTGTCTGGTCCTGAGCCCACAGTGACCTGGCCTACTAATGAACCAACAGGCATTACCTCCCTGTTAGCCCGCTCGGCGCTCCACCATTTGTCATAAACTGGGGGGAGCTGTCACAGGAGGGCTGAGGGCTGAGGAGACACACCACACAACGGCAGCAGCAGCAGCAGCAGCAGCAGCAGCAGCAGCAGAGGCGGCAGCAGCAGTACAGCTGCCTGGGCCCGGCACTAAGCTGTTTTCACTGTGAGCCAGAGCATCTTTAGCTCCCTCCCAGGGTGCTACACAGCGACAGCTCTTGCCAAATAGCTTTCATTACACGGGAAGTATCAGTCTTGATAAAAGATCCAAACAAAGGGTGCGAGGGGGATTTACTGTGCTGCTCCACCTGGGCTCTGATAATGTTGTTGGTGTTGGGAGTAAAATATCACTGCTGCCATTTGCACACATCTAAATCTCTGAGTGTAGACGGTGTCAGTGTGTAGCTAGCTACAGGCCATATTGCTATTGATTGGTGGAATGATAGAACAATTTCTTACCTGATGTCGGAGATGCACCAGAGGCGATGGCATGGGGGAGAGAAAGGGAGAGAATTTGATTAGTGGTGGCCTTGTACTGTATACAGTAAATGCTCAATAGGGAAGAACTGAGGGGGTTGAGTACACTACATTATTACACTACTGCAATCAGAGCCTGCAAACTTCACCCTGAAAATCAATTCAACTTTGATTTCCTCTGTGGTTTTACCACATTAATTCACATTCATTTATAAAGAATTAGCCGTGAATGCAACTTGACAGTTTGATTTAAAATATCCTAAAGAGTAATTTATTTTTTGCCCTCTTTTAAGTGAGGTGTGACACAGCTATACACAAGTCACCCTGGCACTCTTAATTGCAGTATTAAACCTATGCATGTGCAATTATTTGCTGATGCATACGTACGAGTGTTGAAATTGCAACTATACAACTAAAAAACACAAATTTAACTTTTTATTATGAATTTTATTTTTGTATTAATTTCACAGTATGTTCCATCAAAATTATATTAAATTTTATGAGGACTCAGCCTATTAAAACACATATAACAGCATGGGTTCAAACCCCTGGCTGCTCTTAAAATACTATAAAATATATTAAAATTCTTAAAGAAGGGTGGATTGCTCACTCTCCCTAACCGAATACTGTACATGTGTACTGTATATTAATGTTCCAGTCTCAGTGATAAAGACAAAGACATTTTAAGCCATATAGCCAGCTGAATAGGAATCCTCATCCCCCTAAGCCACACTCCAATGCCCCTTACACCCCCTGACACCCACTAAGGCTCTGAGTCAAAGCCATGTTCTCATATCCACAGGAGCCTCCCACCACAAATGTGCTTTAAACACATAAATATTCATTGGCATTGCACATAAACCCTATCCATACCCCAACAGAAGCAGCCATCTGCATTAACAGGACTCAAGCTGTGAGCTAGGCTCCATCCACCAACCGTCCTCATATATACATCAGTGGGAGCCTGGGCAAAGCCAAATCCCAGTACCCAAGTCCAAAACAACCTACACTTGGCAGGTGAGATGGTGAAAAGTACAGCATGTCTATTGATGGTAGAGTAGCCCTCTGCCATATATAGCTGTTCCACATAATCTTAGTTTGGAGTGTTTTGTGGGCGAGTGTTACTTTTATGCCAGTTTTTAAAATGCTTTAAAATGTAGTTTGTAAGTATTGTGTTTAGTTTATGCACTTTGCTGAATATTAGCTTGTCCTTGAAACCTTGTTGGCAATAAAAAGGAAGCAGTATTTTTTCAGGTCGCACTAATTATGTACAGCGTGTTAAATCTATGTGTTGCTGTCAGTTTCTGTATGCTGTTTTCTGGCTGCTTCACCTCTCCCTGCGTAAGCGGCAGTGTACCAGCGCCACACAGTAGCAGACGGCTCCACAGCTATTCTCACAACGCACGCTTCACTAAAATCACTGAACCCAGTGTGTAAGTCATGGCCAATGTACTGTATTTTCAACACGTTACTTTAATAATTGCTTTGTAGGAAAGGAGTTGAAGACCTGTGGAAAAATGTTTCCTTACTTTAACTCAAAATAGGTGTTAAAAAAAACAGAAATTACACTATTTTTCAAGTAACACCCAGGGATAGAGAAACCTATCCTCTGATCTGCCTAAACTCTAAGTAAGGATCATCCTCTTTTTTTCAGACCCCGTCACTCACAGCGCTCTCAGCTGACAGATTCCCTTTACAGATAAAGCCTGGTGATCTCCAGCCAGATACTCTGTCACTAGAAAGCTGTTTTTCCCACAGATTACATCAGGTTGGGCTTTAAACAGCCAGGCAAACAGACAGACCGGCAGATAGACAAACATATACGACGCTGACTGCTGGGCGTATCAGTAGCCGGCTTTTAGAAGGCATAAACCAGAGTGAAGGGGTTAACTTTCACTGAGCCCTGGCTTCCCAATCGGCCGCTCTGGAGGACTTCTGTGTGTAATTATTTAAAGGCCTTGTATTACAGTCTAGAAAGGGAGCGAGAGGGAACGGGCAGAGAGGGGGAGGGAGAGATAGAAAGGATGGATGGATAGATGGATGGAGGGAAAGAGGGCGGGAGTGAGGGAGGGTGGGATTGGGCGCCTGCTGAGAGAGAGTGAAGCCTTTCAAGTCAGTCCTATGCAGAAAGGGGGTGGGAGCGAGCTATGTGATGTGTGTTACCTCCATGTTGCCACGCTGTGAGGCTGCTATAGTCTACAGCCAACAGCTGGCTCCTGGGATCAGCCACAGGGATGAGCTAACTGGAGAAATCAGAACTGAACCAACAGCACCACTGCTCACGCACGTAAACACACACACATATACGTCGGCGCTAGTCAGGCTGCTAATTCTGACGCAACAACCTGGAGCTAGAGTGCTCCAATGATGATAAACAAACATCATTTTGGATGGGGAGGGATGGATGGAGGGATGGATGGAGAGAAGTAGAGAGGGAGGGAGAGAGTGTGGCAGTGCTGGGCAAATAAGACTCAGGGGCTTTTTTCTAACATGAGATAGTTTCGGTTCCTTTAAAATGTATGTTTGAAGTTGGGGCTCAGCTGAACACAAGCTGTTTGAAGAAGACTGATGCAAGAGTGGAGCAGGAGATGAGAGAGAGGCCAAAAGAGGGAGAGGGAAAGGAGGGGGTGGGTGGGAGAAAGAGAGAAGGGGGTACATGAGAAAAAGATGCACACAGAGAGAGAAATATATGGAAAGAGCATGAGGTGGCACACATCTAAAGACAGGAAAATAGATGGAGAGAGACAGAAAGGAGGCCTCCAGTGGTACAGGGTGGTTGTTGCAGCGGAGATCCAGAAGTGCGGATGATCTGAATCGGGTTAAGAGAGAGAACGGAGAGATCAAGGCCCAGGTAGGTGGGCCTGAGTGAGGTAGGACCACCACCTAGGGGCCCTGAAGGAGAAGCAATATCATTACTACACTTACACTGAACTAAAACTACCTTAAAAAACTACAGTATAAAGAAGCACACCTAAAAAGAAGCGCAACATATAACAATAACATAATGAAGAAGCAATAGATCTGTTTTGTTTTATGGGCTCTCACTTGGGAAGGTCAAAGACGACAGACTTTCTTTTTTTCTTCCATCTACCATCCAGCCCCTTTTTTCTACCTAACACACATACACACCCACACACACACACACACACACACTCTTCTGTGACACTTTAATCAGAGCGTGGCATGCTCTCAGTCCAGACAAAGCCCAATCAGGGCGGTGATAATTTGGCCTCTCCTTCAATCAGCAGCACCGTAATTGCATCAGTCACAATCTCCATTTCATCTTTCATCTCTGTGTCAGGGTGGCGGACAGGAGACAGAGGAGACAAAAAAACACACACATACACACATACGAGCACAGCCAAAGGACACTCTAAAGCCCAGACGTATCATTAAAACAGACAACCAGCAAATCCAGGGGAACAGACAAGGAGAGAGAATACAACAAATTGTTGTCATTTCAATCAGGCCCACTCAAGTCCTCCCTAGCATGAACTTTTAATGGTAAAAATGTTCTTTCTAGTCTCTTGTGCGTGTCAACATAATGGCATCATGTGGAAAATTGCATTAGATAAAAAAGGGTCATACAATTCCTCATCTATGATATGGCTAACCTAGCAGTGGAAGACAGAGATGAATGGAATGGCGTGATCTGTTCATCTGTCAAGACGGAGCCTCCGGTTTAAGAAAAAAACTGAAACAAAAACAATTTAGAACTATTAATGGCCCTCTGTACAATGAAAGAAGAGAGAGAGAGAGGCATCGAGTTAAAGAGACAGAGGGAGAGAAGGAGAGGCAGAGAGAGAGAGAGAGACATAGAGAGAGCGGGTGAGAGGTAGAGGACATCATTTACGTCGGCTCACTTAATCCTTTTTTTTTTCCTTTGGGCAAAATTAGCCATATATACGTTTTGCATGTAACGTAATGCATGTGTCATGTAAGTGAAATTAGCATGTGAATGATTAATGGGGCATTTGAAATTTTCATTGGGAACACAAGGCATTGAGTGAGAGGCATTTATTATATAATAAAGATCAGGACAGGCCAGAGGATGGGGATTCACGCCTTGACCTAGACAACCCCATGCCAAGTTCACATCCATTTATAAAGAATTAGCGGTAAATGCAAGTTGACACTTTGATGTAAAGGATCCTAAAGACTAATTTGTTTTTTGCCCCTTTCCAGGTGAGGCCCAACACAAGTGCACAGCAGTCAAATCACCCTGACACACTTAATTGTTGTACTAATGTGTGCACAATTATGTGCTGACACGTGCTTGATTGTTTAAATCTCTATAAAACAAAACAAATGAATTTTACTAATTTATTTCAACAAAGTTATATTACATGTGGGGTTTCAGCCTACTCATCCACATACAAAAACCTACCAACAGTATGGGTTCAAAGCTTAAGCAAAGATTTAAAAAGCCAAAGGATGGGGAGTCGCACCTGGAGCAAGAGAGTCCCACACCTCGTCCGTAGGAAACGATCAGATTTATCAATGCGGAGTGGTGGAAATATAGTCGATCGACATCAGATGCACAAAGCAGAGCTGGAATGCTGCTATAAAACTTGAAGAAACTGAAGAAAATGGATTCATTCTTGATGCATGAGAGGTGAAACCTCCCTGATAAACTGATATTACATCTTTGAAGAGCATACATGCCTAGGAATGTGCCACGCATACACACACAATTCACACATTCACAAAGACACACCAACACACACACACACAGACACACACACACACAGAGACACACAACGACTTGTCTCCCTGCCCATACACAAGCAAATACAAGAAGGGCTCGTCTCTCGCCCTGATCTAATGGATCCACGCTGGACAGCGGAGATAAAAGCAGACAGAAGGATCAATTTAGATGATCTATGAAAGATATTAGTAATGACATTTATGAATATTTTATGGAAGGTAGAGAATGTCATCATAAATTTTTATATAAGGAAATGAGGCAGGAATATAAAACAAACAGCATTAAACATTGAACGTGGCCCCCATGTCAAAAGGATTGTGCCCAGAATAATGGGCGAGCTAACAGGGACGAGGGGGAAAGAGAGAAAAAGAGGAAAAGAGAAAGCGAGAAAGAGAGAGAGAGACAGAGAGAGAAGGAGAGAGACAAAGAGAGAGGGAGAAAGAGAGAGAGAAGAATTAGTCGTCCTGGCTATTTCTGCCTCTTTGTAGAAATGGAAAGGTCGAGCCAGCGTGCCTAACGAGCATTATACAGGAGGCCAGGGAGCACCATGTTGGACCGGTGTGTGTTGGGGGGCTCCTAGAAAGTCAGAGCCATCAATATGTTTATCTGACTATCGATCTGTCCCCACCGGTTGTGTTGTTCCTCTTATTGTCCTGCATTCAAACTAAAAGCCAGCAAAATGTTTTACATTCGATATGCTTCGGCCCCGGCATTGACATGCATTTGCAGCGGTTTCATATAGCAGGCAGGGTGAGAGAGGAGCCAGTCAGGATACTACTGTGGCTCAGAGAGGGAGCACATACTCAACCACATGGAGACAAGGGACACCTGATCCAGCACTTCAGACTCCACCACATCGACTCTGAACAGTTCTATTGTCTCGTCTATGTGCTGTTGACTCTGAGTGCATCCATATTGGCTGTTTTGAGAGAGCTGGCTCCGTCTTAAAAAGCTGCTGCAACTGGTGCTTGGGGGCTTTCCGGATTACCCCCCTTTTCTTCCCCCCCACCTTGTGTTCGCCCCCCCCCCTTCAATCCATATTTACATAACAGCCAGTGGACCTATGTGTATCCTCCAGTGTATCCCTGTCATGTCAGGTGAGGTCTATAAAAAGCCCAGCTGATCCCCGGCACAGATGGCCAGGCAAAAATAGAAATAAAGAGATATTGCTCATTTTCATTGGGTTGGCACTCGAGCAAAGAGAGTGAAATGCACTATAAATACAGGTGGGGGAGCTGACATTTTTACTTCAGACCATAGTCAAAGTGCAGCAGCCAAGGTAGTAGGTACTGATGTCCTTGCTTGGGTTAGTGTATATCACTTTAAGGAGGCTATATTTTGCCATTTAGCACTGACGTGAGCAGATTTCGGTGGGACAGGAGAGGCATGGAACATCTGGATAGCGTTTAGGCTGTTTATAAAGACAGGAAGTCCTCTCTGACCTGTTTTTCACACTTCATTTAATGCCATGGATTGATGTCAAATGTGTGTGTGGGTGTGTGTGTGTGTGCACGCGTGTGTATGTGCCTTCACTTATGTGTCTGTGTGCGCAGAGTGGGCTCACGCACATGTATTACCATGAGAAGGAATGGTTACCATGCATTCACAAACACACACACACACACACTATACTGTACATGCTCATCCATGAGAGGCTCTACATTTTAACCACACTTGACATCCCACAACTAAACATCTCTGGGCAGCCTAATTACTGTCCACACGCATGCAGCTCTGGAGGAGTGTGGGGTTTTAGAGTGTCTCTCCCTCTGCCAGTGATAGTTGGTTTGTCAGGGGCCAGGCAGGAGAATAGCATGCGGCCAGGGGGAGGGGATTAGCATTCAGATGGCACCTGTTGCCAGCCAGTGTGCCCATGCAGGCTGCAGATAATTACAGTGATTTTGTGGAGGAGAGGAGTGCAGGGGTAATTGTAGTCTTGGCAGAGCAAAGGGAGAGGAGAGAGAGGAGGACAGCACTTTCACTATCTCACGCCACAGAGCTGTCGACGAACACGCCCGCTC
Source organism: Centroberyx affinis (assembly GCF_046629955.1). Lineage (NCBI taxonomy): Eukaryota > Metazoa > Chordata > Actinopteri > Beryciformes > Berycidae > Centroberyx > Centroberyx affinis. The sequence goes on from NW_027279481.1 coordinate 1,038,933, forward strand.
ATGTGTGCGCGTGCACACACACACCCAAACATCCAAACACACACACGCACAGATCTAATACCGGCTAAAGTTACTGACTGCCACATGAAAGGAAGCGCGCAGACCCACAAACACATACACACATATAAATACCATAATTAACTCTTGGTTGCCATAGCAACACCTTGCTGGACGAATGATAGTGCTGGGCTAAAGGAGCACAAACATTTAGAATGGTAATCAGAAGACCTAATGGCACTGACGTCCGTGGGGCTGCTGCAAGCCGACCTGCCAGGATCCTCAGATCTCCGCCATAGATCTGATTTAATAAAAAACAACCCTCAGCCATAAAACACTTGCCTCTGCTCACTCACTTAGCAGGCCTGTTTTGCCATCACTTCAGCCATTACAAATTATGTTATTTAGTAAACGTCTGCTGCGACACCCGAGGGATGGCAGCGGGGTGGGGGCGGGGGTGGTGGCGGATGGAGGGAACATATAATATTACATAAAGCGTGAGCACGGTGTAAAGCTTCAATGATTGGTGTTAAGGTTTTCATTACACAAAATGAGTAATTGCTTGTCATTTGGAGCTGGCATATCCCACAATCATCCTCACTTCTGTGCCATCAATCAAGCGTTTAAGTGCTGATGACTCGGCTCACATTTAAAGCAGGGCAGCCGAGCCACAATGCACTGGGGAAACTCATTGTTTGCTTCGTTACTCCTCAGAGCTCTGCTACTGTGTGCGCACGCGCGTCTGTATGTGTGTCTGCGTCGGTGTGTGTGGGTACGCGCGCGTGTGTGTGGAGGAGAAATAAGATCAGGATGTGGTCTTGCTTTCCTAAGTAGCACTTCATTCTCCAGTCCATAACATGTCAGCCAGTGCTCTAAAGTAGCTCACAGAGCGTACCTAGGGGCCTAGACAATAAACTCTATTGTAGACTCATATTGCACCAGTATCTTTGTGTGCGTGTATAAGGAGTGAGTGTGTATACACAAGTGTGTGTGTGCGTGTGTGCATGTGTGCTTACACATATATGTGTGTGAGGTCCACATGGAGAAGGCGAAGAAAACTTACTTGCACTCAAGTTTAAAATTTCATAAGATCATCATTGACTGTAAAGTAGGACAATTTCTACACACACACACACACACATATACAGCAACACTCACAGACACACTTTATTTGGATGGGGGTGCTGGAGTAGTGCCATATATTTGCCCAATCTGTAGCGGTACAGCTCAGTGATCTGGGAGCTGTGGTGAGTTATCAGTGCTTATACCCCTGCTCATGACCACCAGGACATGGGGAAACAGCCACTCGGCCCCCCGTCTGAAGAAGAGAGGTAGAGGACAGAGTGGGAGAGGAGATGAGGAGGAGGAGGGGGTAGAAGGAGCGGACCGCGCCAGTCAAGCAAATGATTTGCTCGGTAAAGTAAAACTCAAGTGGAACAACAGCTAACTCTCCAGTCGAGCCGGAGCCATCATCTTTCTCCCCTCACCTCTCGCCCCCCACCCCCCTCTTCTCCCGATTCCCACCAAATCTCAAGCTTGGTTTGACAGCAATAAAGTGTGCTGCTCAGGCAGGGAGAGCACGTAATATACTTTTTTCATACAGATCATTTTGGACTGAGATACAGCCAGAAGGCAGAAGATGAATACAGTGTACAAGATGATGACTGGGGAAGAGTCGCAAAGTACAGGGAAAGAGAAAGGTAGATGAACAAACAAGGAACCTGCACAATGACACATAAAATCCTCTAAGGCAGTATTAGTACAAGATCATAAGCATGAGCATCTGATTTAATATTCTAGACTACAGCTAATAAACTAAAACAATCATTACTCACATTCTGAAAAAAGACTTTATACTGTAGCCGTACCAGAATTGCAACTACCTCTTTCTCTCTGCAGTAACTAGCTCAGTCAGCATCTCTGGTTTGTTGTGCAGTGAGCAGACTGCTCCTCTTTGTTTATCCATGATGCACTAGCACCGTGTTGAGGGATGTCTGAAAAGTTAATATCCAGCTGGAAGAAGGGTGGACAGACAGGCAGGCGGGTGGGCAGCGTGTTGGGGGGGGGGGGGGGGGGGGGGGTATTCACAGCCAGTGCGGGGCCGAAGGAGAGGCAGAGACAGATCGATAGCTTAATGGATTAGCCCGGCTTTGAAACACGACTGCCAATCATATTTACTGAAGGCTGTTTGCCATGGAGCCCTGCTCAATATTTAAAGGCTAGGTACAGAGAGGCGTCCAAGCCGACAAGCGAGAGAACAAAAGCCTTACTGGTGCTTTAACACAGCAGCAGCTGTCTGAGGTCATTTACCTCTGAAGGAATAGCAATGAGATACAAGGCCTTGTAAAAGTTTGATGGAGTGCACAGGCATGTCTAAACCCATTTCACTTAGGTTTTTGTTGTCCTCATACAGTATACTGTATTTCTTATCTAGCCTTACAGTATGGTACTGACAAAGAGGTTTATATGAAATTAAATTATAATGTTATCCATATGGTTATTGGATGCAATTCACTGTTTATTCACGACGAGTTCAGGGCAATTTCTTTCTCATTTTCCCCAATAAAGCTACAGTAGACCCATTGCCAAAGAGGCCCTTATCCTGGGACACTCAGCTTAACAACAGTATTGCACTGTCTATAATGGGGAACAAGAAGGTCCTATAAAGAACATGGACTATAGCCAACTGCCAGGACTCAGAATCAACAATCCGCCCAACACCTCTAAAGACAGCTGTCCCCTAGGGATTAATAACATCAGAATGATCTTACGTTATCTTAACCGCGTGTGTGTGTGTGTGTGTGTGTGTGTGCGAGAGAGAGAGAGAGAGAGAGAGAGAGAGAGAGCATATGTATTGAGTAAAAAGCCCTAAAAATGTCAATTAACTACAAAATAATTTCTCTTGTAAATCCCAAATTCAACTAAGAATAAGGACATAACCTCCATGCCCGGTCCTGCTGAGTGCCTGATACCACCTGACACAGTGACCGGCTGCACATCTTCCTCCAGTCGGGGTGAAAGGTGCTGCCTTTAGACCTAGTTGCATTGTTTTGACAAGAGCCTAGCACAGGGTGGTAACCAGTAACTGGGCTCCTGTAGCTCCGAAGCCCCTGCCTGTGAAACCAGGCTGCAACCGGAGAACAATCCCCCTCTACCCTGACCAACTGAAGGCAGCAGAGGAGTTGCACACCCAGACACCCATACACAGACACAGATACCCCACCCCCCCACCCTCCTCACACACACACACACACACACACACACACACACACACACACACACACACACACACGTATACACAACAAGCCAAGCTCACCACAGGGATGGCGGGTGCGGCAAGCGATTAAGGGCACGGAACAGATGCCCACCTGCTCCCCCTGAACCTGGCTATGCCTCGGCTGTGCCAGGGTGCCCAGGGTCGCCCCTGGGTGCCTTAATACGCTGTTTCCATCTGTTGCCTGGAAAGTGAAGGGCAGAGATGTCCAAGTGCATGGGCATTACTCTCTTTTCCTCCCTCTCTCCCTCTCTCTCTATCTCTCTCTTTCTCTGTCACCCTCCCTCTCTAAGCCTGCCATCTCTATCGCGCCCACCTCACCAATCCACTGTGAGAGGAAAATTGTAAATTGTTGGAATAACACAATGTCTGACTCTTCCCTTCAAGCCATCACACCGACTAAGCAGAGTCTCCAGCTTTCAGCTGACAGACCGGTATTGTACATTTAGCACAATGACGGAATGAAGGCAGGGAGGGAAGAGATGAACAAAGCTGCCCAGCATGTCTTCTTTGATTCAGCTCAATCTCATCCATTTATCAAAGACAGGCTGTCGGAGAAAGGCCTGTATTTGCACACTGAACAAAACAGCAAGATGAAAAAAAGGGCTGGCCATCTCTAGAGTGCAATGTGTTTACACATAGGATAAAACATAGATAACTACATATATTGAACTGCCTGTCCGTCAAATAACACAGATTTTTCTCCTTTACCGCTGTTGTAAATGATTATTATCAGCACAAAGCCCGCCTTTATTCTAATTACCTTGTAAATAAACTTGCTTGTCATTACTTTTCAAACCAATTACAGGCTGCCTAATGGAAGCGCTTAATTAGCAGACACTCTACCGGAAAAAAAAGAAAGGAGACAGAGGGGAAGAAAAGGAATGAATGGAAGAAAAGGGAAAAATGCTGATGGGGGAGGGCCTGCATTCACTGTGTAATTATACAGTCATCAGATGTTTTTTTGTTTTTTTTTCGCCGCTGTTTTGCAACGGAGGTGTCACAATAGAGGCAAGGCCAGAGTTGGCCCTCTCTCTCCCCTCTCTGGCTGTTAAGCAGGCAGCTGACAATGGAGCACTCGGCAGGCGGTGACCCGGACCCCCTAATAGTGCTGTGGCAGCCGTGGCCCTCACAGCTGGAGGACAGGAAACAGCAGAATACTGCATGTTGGCCAGCCCACTCCCCCGCCTCTACCAATCTACACCCCCCATCGCCAATGCACCCTCCTCCCCCTCCACACCCCATCATCACCCCTATTCACACTGAGGCAATCACCGCAACTACAGATAACTTCTTCCTGAATAATAACATAATGTCATCAATGCCATCTGAATGTTGGTATATCACTTCCTTATTTCGGAAACTGCGTTGGCGCGTTTTGACTTTAAGACTCCGCTCTCTAAGAACCTTGAAAAGCTGCTTGGCATTATACAAAACAAACAAAACAACATAAAACTTATCTGTTCCCTGACATTAATACTTCCATGCTTGGGATAATGATAGGCCTTTATATTGTGTGTAAAGTACTGCGGACTGTCAGGGCAATTCACCATTATTATAATTAGAGTCCATTTTCCTTGACAGAGAGCTCTGTGGAAGGGGAATGCCCCTCTATCATTAGGAGAAAATGTTCCAGCCCTAGTAACGGTCCTCTGAATGGGTCGTGACTAAGTGGCGGAAGGAACAACTGTCCACTATTCCTACATAGTATTCCTTAAGCCTTTCTCTAATTAACTGAGTTGAATGAGGCAAAAGTCAAGGGAATATATGTAATTCATACAGGAAAAAAATTACGTATGACACTACACTCTATACTGTTGGTGGGCTATGGAATGGAAGACTCTCTAGATCATGCGTTGCCACTGATAACTGTGACATGTATTCCCCCATTACAGCCTCAGAGATGCTTAGAGTAAGTGTGAAACGCATTAAGGAAGAAAAAGGAAAACAGCTGTAACTATCTCCAAACTGACAGGACTGCTGGCCTATTCCAGGAAAAAAAAAAAAAAAAATGTCTCTTCAGCGGTGCCGTTATCAGGCCCAGTCCATCTGACTGGGGGGGGGGGGGGGGGGGGGGCTGGGGAGAGAAGGGGCGAGGGGTGTGATTACAGCCATGTTAAGGCCTGAGAGAGAGATCTGTACGCACAGAGATTAGACTCTCGTCATTTACAGAAAGGTAGGGATGGAGGGATAGAGGGATGGGGGGCTGGAGGAATGGGGATGGAGGTGGCAGCAGTGTTATGCTGGTGTTTGGGGTTTAATATAAGAATTCTGCCAGCATAATTGCGTTTTCGGCCCTTATCCTCGGCTGCATCAGGCCTCGTTTGGCGACAGTTTCGGGTGCCTTATCTGCTGCCATTCTCTCCCTATCCGGACCCAATCAAATTTGCTCCGGCTAGCAAGGGACGGGCAGAGAAGGGAGGGATACAGCATTGATAAGGGGGCAAAACTTGTAGTTTTTTTATTTTTTTATTTTATGTGTGAGGGGATTTTTTTTTTTTTTTTTTTTTTCTAATTTGAAATGAACAGTTTGCTCGGCATGCTTATCTTGCTTTCATTAGTGGGCTGTCATGCTGTGAAGGCAGCCACAGAGTAAGGCAGGAGAGCAGGCAGGCAGGGGAGAGGGAAGACAGGCAGACAGGCTGTTAGGGGAGTGGGGAGGCATGCAGGTAGGGAAGGAAGACAGGCAAGAAGGGGAGGAGGGAGGCAGACAGCCAGGTAGACAGGGTGTGTGTGGGGGGGCGTTGGGAAGGTGGGGCTTGGGGGTTGGGGGAGTAATACTTAACACAAACTCTAGCCTCTAACATATTCATAGCATCTGAAGAAGAGCTTCATAACAGCTATGTCACAAATGACTCAGGTATTGCATGATAACCTAATGAAAGCTGACATAACCATTGAATCTGTATTCATGAATGTGCCAAGTAGCTGTGATGAAGCTCTTCTTCAGGTGTTATTAATGTGTTATAAGCCACAATTCACTCGACGTCTTACCATAGGGGGCTAGGCTGGCAGGGAGAGAAGACAGACATGCAGGAATTGCACAACTATAGACTTAAGCCCTACATTCTAGCCGAGCGGTTAGTATTTTAGTGGGTTGAGGCAGAAGCTTAGCTGCACTAAATCACAATGATGCCTGTTGTCCATTAGCAGTCATAATATGATGTATCAGCCACCTACAGGGGGCCTGGAACAGCAGATACCCATGCACCCACACAACACATGCGCACGCACACACACACGCGCACACTCTCACACACACGCCTTACAACTCTGCTATTGTGTAGGAGGTCTGCGAGCTGCCTGTGCAGTTTCCATTTTAAAATGTATTCTTCCTTGGACCATAAAAAATGGTCTCCTCCATGCCTCAAAATATCCCCTGCCATTTTCCTAACATTAGTCATGGTCCCCTCTGAAGAAAGGGACGGGAAAAACACATAGGGTGGCAATGTAAATACTGTATGTACTGCATGACTACTGTGGAGTATGTTTGTGACAGTTGATGAAGAAGTGTGTGTGTGTGTGTGTGCGTGTGTGTGTGTGTGTTTGTATGTGTCACTTTCCTACTGTACTCAACAAACAGAACAAGCAATTCTATTCTCATCGTTTGGTTAAATAATTCATTTGAGAATGAAAAAAACAAAACAAAAACCCTTTGAAAAGGAAAATTGAATAAGCACACATTGATAAATCCTCAATTTAGGGAGAAGCCCCGAGGGCACAGAGATGGTTTCGAATTTTAAGGTTGATTTCGTGAAAAAATAATACAAAACACATTTGCATTGGCCTTGAAAAACAATCTATTCTCAGATGTGTGGTAATATGTGTGTACATCTTTCAGCAGTCTTGGATTAACTCCCCCTCATCACAATCTTAGCTCCTCTGATTGCAAATGGAAAAAGTGCGTGTCTTTTACATGTTTAAATCACTAAATGAATTGATTTTGGCTTGTATCAGATAATTACTTCCCAAAATGAATTCAACGTGGATGAATATTGGATCATATCATACTACAGATAGTATTTAAGAGAATTTATTTTCAACTCTCCCATGTTTGAGGATAACGATAACATATTTAAATTGCAGACGTAATATACTGTGCAGCTACTCTTACAGTCCCGTCGACCATAATGCTTTTTTATAGCATATATCCTGCAATACAATTAGACCTACAGTATCTGTACCTTACTGCTTAATAATAGACTCATTCCTTGTCCATTTTCCAGTCATGGTAACAATGAATTTCAAGGCCAAACAGTACATTGGAGCACATCGGTAAACCTTATAAAACATATTCATTTCTCGATTCTCTAAATGGAGTAGTCTGCACGTTGATGCAAAAGTAGTTCTGGAAAAAAAAAATGCATGGCATATTATCAACAGAATGTCAGGGGGGCAAATGCAGCGTAGATTACAGAATGAATTAAAATGAGCTGAAATGAGCATGAAGTACTTTTTTGTTCCTAGCCTGCAGTTTGTCTATATTTGGGCATAAGAACATTTAATAATGCAATCACGTTATGCAGTTGCACTTCAAAGTATTTACTGAATCATCGCCTGGGGTTAGGATTTAAATTCTGAATAAATGTGTTTATGGATGAGGCAGGTAGCACTGTATCTAATCTGACAGATTGGAACAGAAGAGCAGAATGTATGCCTGAACCAGGTGAAGGTTAGCATAGCCCCACAAGGCATCAATCTCCATGACAGAACACGATAGACAGACGGAAAGCAAGAGAGGCCTGGGATGGAGAGAGTAACTAAGAAGAGACTGATAAAGGGAGAGAAAGTGAGAGCGAAGTGCGAGTGAAGGCGCATGTAAAAGGAGATGAGGGCTGGCTAGATCAATAGAGAAGTGTTGCCATGGCAACATGTCATTGAGAACCATCATTGTCATGTTTTTTTCCCCCCTTTTTTCAGTACCATCTTTACAAAAAAAAATAATGGAAAAAGAAATAATATAAATGAGAGATGTAATTTAAAAAAATAAAATGGGAGATACAATCTAGATGCAGCCCTGGAGTTCAAAGTAACATGACACACATTTATTTGAGTATGTCTGATTGTAGGATTGACAGCCATTTTCTATTAACAATGTGTCTGGGCTTAATGTGGGATTGTTGTTGGTAAATGAAAAGGGCCAAATTACAGGAGAGAATGGATTAGGGTGAACAATGTCCAATCAGACTAAAGAGGCTTCGCCTGCAGGTTTGAAGGAAAATCTCTCTATGCAATCATCACACCTCAGTCATTTACAGCTCCGCCATAGGCAAACACCTCCACAAACACACACCTCGCCCCCACCCCTCCACCACACACACACATGCAACGCACACACTGTATACACACCTAAACACAATCATATTCAACAAAATCAAAACCTCACACACAACACCCTCAACGCTAGTCTCTTAAAAAAAAAAATCCAAACTCTAACAATATCAGCCCATATTTTTAATGAGGTAGTCTACACCCAACACCAATACCTAGTTACATTATTAGCTGGCTAGAAATTCATTCTGAGGGAAGGTAGTGTACAGCTGATGCTCTAATCGCCCTGGATCTATGCGATCCATTTTTCAGCTGGCGAGAAGCTGCCGTCTTCCCTGGGCCCAGATGGTGTCATTACTGTGGTAAGGCTGAGTGATTATACACCACTCACACTGGGAGAAACAATGGTTGAGAGTTCTATAGGCATCCTGCCTGACACACTCCCTCCCTCCCCTCCTCACTTTCTCTCCTCTCTTTCCTCACTCCCCCTATTCTTTCTCTTTTTCTCCCTCATTCCATTTTCCTCCCTTTATAATTCATCTATTTCTACATTTTTTGTTCGCTGTCTCCCTCCTTCTCTTTCATTTCTGTACTTCTAATTCCCTCCCCTTTGCTCGTTGCCCCCAATCCCAATTTTCTCCCCGCCCTTGTTCACTTTCTCCTGGATGGATAGATAATTAACACAGAGAAGTCTAAAAGGTTATTTGGGCGCACACACACACACCGACGTGCACCCACGCACACTTACCTGCGCGCACATGCACGCCTGCACCCACGCATACACACGCACCCCAATCCCAATTCAATGGCAGGTTGAGATAGGGGCAGCTCGCTGGAAGTCGACAGGGTGGCATGGTCACAGCGCATCAGCCGCAGCTTTTGTTGCCAGGCAATCCTGTCAATCCTGGCTGCCCAGGAGAGAGCTGTGAGCGGAGTAATCTCTAAGACAAAGGTCAACAAGTTGAGAGAGTGATGGAGAGAGCCGTGACACACCTGTCACACGTCCGATAGACCAAGAGTCAAGATGGAGAGGGCGGGAGGAGGGAGAGGAGAGAGGAAAGGAGGGAGGGAGGGAGGGAGGGAGGGAGGAGGCGGAGAAGAGAAAAGAGAAAAGAAAAAGGCAGTGAAGGAAAGCATTACCAAGGCTAGAATCCCCCCCAAAAAAATATGAAACGAAATAAAAGATAAAGGGAAGCAGAGGGAGCCAGTGGTTTGAAACACAAAGGAATGGAGGGAAGAGAGGGCTAGAGCTGCAGTCTGTGATCCGCTGGGGATTGGGAGGGGGGGTGGGGGGGTTCAGATTTTGTTATTTTTCCCTTTCATGGTCTATTTGGTTTGCCAGACCATGCAGCTTAAATACCCTCCCTCCTCCCCCCCTACCAGGAGCAGTTGAGGCCTCGACAACACAGACACACACACACGCACGCACAAATACTACATGCATGCATGCACGCACATATATAAAATGTAGACAAACATAGGGATCGAGGACCATAGAGAGGGACTTTTAATACATCAGAGTAGTACAAGATATCTGCATTATTAATATGCAGTCAAAGAGTGGAGTTTAGTTTAGCATGTCCTGAGTGGTTTGGAACACGCTGTGCTTACATGCCTTCACACACCTTTATGCTCATTACATAAAACAAATGCTGGCGCGCGCACACACACAGAGAGACACACACACACACACACACACACACACAGAGCATGCCCCTGTAGACACACGTTCCCACTTTTCCTTCTGAGCCATTTAATCCCTCAGCCACACACACTCACTTCCGACTGACTTTCTCTGTTGCACACACACACCCTAATTCTCTCTTTACTCCTCCAGACTAGCCATACACAGTCCTCCTTTGTCTATGCAGTTACACCATTATCCTTCAATATCAAAAACCCATCCTTTTCATTCCCTTATTTTTTTCTTCACTCCTTTCATCTCAAATGCACCCCCCTCTTCACTCTTGTTCTGTCCTTCCTTGGCTCTTTTGCCTGACAGACACCCCCCCCCCCCTTCTCTCTCTCTTTCTAACTCTGTTTCTCCATTTCATTCTGCCTCTCTTATGTCTATTCTGTTTGTCTGACTACCAGTGCCATTTCTACATAGTATTCACACTTCCACTGGTGAGGAAGGGAAAGAGCATGTTTGGAGGGAGAAAAATATGTGGCAGTATTTGTCACAGACACACAACTGAAAGTTATTCAGTCCCACCAGTTCACAGTGATGTCACTGCAGAATATTCATGAGTATAACAAAAAATGCATATGAGCTATGGAATAATTAGTCTGCATCCTTCAATCCAAAGTTTCTCTCCAAACTGGAAACACTCATACACCTTAAACACTACATAAAGCCCGTAACTCTAATCCATCCAGGGTGCGGCACTGTGCTGAGAAGGAGGCATCTCTGTCTCTACACGCAAACATGGCAAAGTGCCTAGACTCGTCATGAGAGGACGTGAGAAGCGAGGAGTGGTGCTGGGGGAGAAAGGGAAGCACGAGAGAGAGAGGGGTAGAGAATCGGTAATGCACTCCCCCAGCGCACAGCGAGCCGCATGGAGGAGCCAGATAAGACACCCTGGCCCCTGCTCTGACTGCTGGAGTAAAGCCTCTCCACCGACGCGAGCGCTGACTGCAAGGCTTTGGCCGACACTTCGCTCTATCCATCTATAGCCCAGTGATGCCTCTATTACAATGGCTGCCCCACAGCTACGTGGGCCCGCGCCAGCTGCACAGGATTATAATTAGAGGAACCATGAAGTGCCCCGGACACTGGCAATTGATCTGACTCTGACAGTCCAATATTTCCACCAGGGAAATAAACCTTGGTTTGCCACTGAGGCAAAAGGGGGGAATGGGGGAATGGGGGTAGGGAGTGGGAGTGTTGTGGGTGTAGCACTGAGGAGGGAGGGAGGAAGATGCTAGATGTTGAAAGGAGAAATGGTAGTGAATGGGAGGGGGTTTCTGAGCGTTCTCTCTGCCGCGCTCTTTGTGTTTTCCACTCTGTCTCTATGGGTTTGCAATAGTGGATTGAGCGCATGTGTGCATGTGTGTGTGTACATGTATGCATACGCTTGTGTATATGGACGAGCTGTACTGCTTTATTAAGCCTGACTTCTCTTCCCGCTACCCCATCAGATTAAAATTCAAGTAGCACCTCCTCCCGTCTGCTTTAAACAGCGGAGTCTCGTTTGTTCCAGCGAGTTACTCTTGCTCTTAATCACGTCTAGCTTTGACGAGGGCCTTCCAGCTGATACACGCGCAGGCACGGCGCCGTCTGAAGTAGAGAACTCCGCTTAACAACGTCAAACCCATCTGCTTTTCCATCTCTCAAAAAGAGATATGTTGTGTGGAGACAGTTTTTTTTTTTTATTTCCATGCCGAAGACTGAGAGCTGTTTTGAGTAAATCCAGGTCAGCCTGACAAATACACAGGTTTGTGTCGACATTTTGGGGTTGTTCAAATGTTTCCCTCTGTTGTTTCCTCTGACGCTCTGGGGAGGCTCTCAGCTTGACAGCCTCACTACAGCTCCCACAAGTCTGCTGCTGGGTCACATGGCCAGCGAGTGAGACATGGAGATGGAGAGAGTGAAATCGGAGAGAGAGAGAGAGAGAGAGAGAGAGAGAGAGAGAGAGAGAGAGAGAGAGAGAGAGAGAGAGAGAGAAAGAGAGAGAGAGGCGGGAACAGAGGAAGAAATGGCAGATGATGATATCTTTAGACAGATTTCAAGGCTGTGAAATGTTGAGGATCTCACAGTACTGGCCTTGCTTTTATCCATATAGTACATTCTTCAAAAATATACCCCACTCTAGGGCCACCATACTCATGAACAGACGAGTGTGGGTTCCTAGTTTTATTTCATACTGAAATAGTTTGCAATATCATCTATGCATTAGGCATCTTTGGTGTTATATCCCTATGGTCTGTATTCAGTAAGATGCTGGGAGGTACAATGCATTTCGGCATTCAAGCTTCTTTTACTAGCGTTCATACAGTATAGTACATATCAAACAGAATTGCTATACAGCAACCTAGTCATTAAGCTATTGCGTTTTTCCACTCAAAACTACTTTTTATGTTTTGTGCATAACATCATTAAAAATTGAACAATGAAAAGCTATTTGGTTCAATATCACAGACAGTTTGAATGTGACAAGTCTTCGCAAGTGTTCTCCTTTTTCTGTTATTCAAAGAGACAAATCAAACGTGTGTGTGTGTGTGTGTTGTTGAACAGGATGAAATGTGTTTTTTAAACACCTACAGAAAAACCACATAGGCCTACAATGGAAATGTCAGAAAAAAGATATTATAATAGTTCAATATTTTTTTCCCCCATTATTTTAGTTGTTCAGGTAGAAGTTAAGTTAAAGCACTTGGCAATTTAACACTAAAACCTCTACAATTAAAAGTGAATCCATCTAACCTATTCTGTGTCAATGTATTATTAACTGATATCAATTTTGCATTATAACATTACAGATGAATAAAGAATGAATGTGGCAAGATAGAAGAGAGGAGAGGTTGGTGCAACCAACATGGATGGTGCAACCAGCCTATAATTCTATAAAGCTGTCACTCAACCAGCTGCAAGTGAGTAATATGAAAAAAGAACTTAACAAGAATAAATAAGAGATTTCTTCATTAGAAATCTATGGAGGAGAGACAGTGACACAGAGACAGAAAGAAAGGGACAGAGAGGTTTCTATGAATTGAACCTCTTAAACCTTTTAAACTGAACCTCCCTCTGGAGGCTATTACATACAAAATAATGTGAATTGATATTACGCCAAAAAAAAAAAAATTGGATCAAATTTCAAATCATTCACACAATACTCCATAGACTCCTTGTCAAACTCTTATTAGCATTAGTCTGCAAATAGTTTGATATGGCATTTTTTTTTTTTTTAGCAAAATATTTGTTTGTACAAAGCCTTTGAGCTGCGATGAGTTTTCATCCTCTCCCAGCCAGGATCCCAGGAGTTAAGACTTCTTGTTGCAGCACTCATACAACTGCCGTGGGAACAGAGCTGAGTGTTCCTGCATTAATATTTTGACTAAATCTCAAAAAGGAGAGGAGAGGTTGTGGACTCACCCGGCACAGAGACATTAGGCTCCGTGTCATCTTTATGAGGAAAGGATGGTTTTCCTGCCTCTTCCCTACGGCTTTCCTCTCCTCTCCTCTCCTCTCCTTTCCCTTTTGCTTCCCTCTCCTGTTTTCTCCCCTCCTAATTTGTCCTCTCATCTAATCTACTGTCTCCGCTCCTCCCTCATCTCATCTCCTCTCTTCCTCTATTCTCCTTCTATTTCCTTCTCTTTCACTCTATCCCTCTTCTCCCCCCTAGCATCAAGGCTATTCAAAGCAGGCACCCAGTGAGAGCTTCATGTGTCATCTGCCAGGGTGACGGTAATGCACTATTTCTTTTCATCTTCAGGCAATGCCTGCATTATCAGTGTATAAGATGTATGGCAAGACAATATTAATGGTCTCTTTCTCCCCTGCGAAATGAAAGAGGCCTCGGCAAAACAAACAATCTGCTCTTTCTTCTCAAGGCAACTGAGCAGGTATATCAAAGGGGAGTAAAAAATGACCACTATGTGTGCCGTTTGTCTCTGCTGGGTCAGGAGAGGGATGGTTTTCTACAGCAGGAGCACAGCGAGTGAGACACTGCTTACAGCCTCAGCTGCTGTGTGCTATCCATGACCAGGATCCTATGTTGGATTGTGACAATGCTGTACGGGGCCATGAATGAACACTGACACGATAAAGCTTAAAGTAATGCTTATACAGTATCAGAACACTCAACTAAAGCAGTATGTGTGGTGCTGACAATGCAGAATATTGATAAGATAAGTAATAAAATCAATTGAAGCCTACAATAAGATTTTGTGTTACTGTGCATTGAATCATCATATAGTCTATCACCAGCGTCAGCGTTATGCATACCCTCTTCAGTCAGGATCCACATCCATTCAGAATCCATCTGTAGCGGTACAAAGCATTTAAAGAATTTTAACTTACTAAAGGTAAAGACATTTTTTTCTTGTGAATGTAGGAACTGGCTCTGTGTAGAGCTTGAGGTCTATTTGTCAGGAACAGGCCATGACCATAAAGGACAGAGCTGTCTCTCTGCATTAAAACAAAATGTACTAGAATATGGGGCTTTCCACGTGAATGAGTGGGCGCAAGTGATTTAATTTCTCATGCAATGTGGTGGATTGAGGAAAAAAAAAAGGGTTGAGGGGGCGAAAGAGAAGAGAAAGAAGGGGGATTGAAATTAAGGCATGGAACCCTTTCGGCTAATTATAAAGCATAAGCTTAATTGGAAACCAAAACGGTTATTTCACATCCATAATCCAGTGAATGCATTTTTATCTTTTTTTCTATCTGCTCTATTTATGCAGATCTAGTTTTTAATGAGCCTCTCTTAAAAATTACGCATAGAGAGTGAGGCAGTCTGATGGAGAATAGGTTAGGAAAAGTGCATTAATAAATTACCCTTTCTGTCCGTATTCATTTTTATCAGGAGCTACTTTACCCCTGCTGATTCTATGGCTTTTTTTCCAGCTTGGAATGAGGTCTAAAGAGGAAGGTGGGGCAGATTGAATCCCTTTTTATTTATTAGACATAGACGTTTTAATAATACCGGTTTATTGGAAAGCCGAGGCTGTATTCAGCTGTTTATAATGCTCTCACACCCTGGTAATGCATGGCAATGTAAGGAAGGGCTATCTGCTGCTGAGGAGATATATTACAGCGGGAGATACCTCCCAAGCAGGGTATTAAAAACACTAAACCATTAGCTAGTGGATCTGGGGCTCACTCCTCCTCCAGTCTCCTCATCTCCTCACTGCTCGCCTCTCCTGAGAGCCTAAAATTAGACAGAACATTCCTGACACACACACACACACACACACACAAACACACCAACACATTAGCCTGCACATGCACACATACACATTTCATTGTTGCTTAGATGTTAGCATGATTACATTAGTTCTATTTATAGCATATTACCATAATAGTGACCTATTTGTTTGGTTTCTAAACTGGCTGGGCTACATATTTTTCACAATATTCTCTTTGTGCAGAATATTTGGGATTAAATAAGGCACTGCACCAAGAGGAGCTTGTCAGTTACAGAAATTTGAATTCTTTAACATGCAGTGGTAAAAAAATATATAATTTGCACAAATCGGTATAGTGCAGACTGCTGCCTTGGCCTATATTGGAAAACAGGTCCTTTGTCCCCCACCATTGATACAGAATCCAGATATTGGGTGGATGTACTATATTTAAGCAGGACTAATATAAAGAAGTCCTGTCTGGTCTTACACAGAGTGTTTGTAGGCTACGTTCTGGCTCCAGGGAAGCCTGCGGCGCTCCAGCACCCACAATCCCGAGAGGAGTGCCGCCACCGCTGAGCGAGGAGAAAAATGGCTTTGATGGGGACAGGAGAGACTGAGATGGAAATACGGAGAAGAGGGGTAGGGAGAGAGCAAGACAGGGGGAGTGAGAAAGACAAAAAGTGAGACAGAGTGAGAGAGAGTGAGAAGAGAGAGAGAAGAGAGACAGAGAGAGAAGAGAGAAGACGGATAGAACACAAGCTTGTGTATTCAGACAAACAAGTCCTTTAAGAATTTCTGCCCAATACATAAATATAGACAGCATATGGGCGGAAATACAGAAAGGCATTTTCCCCTGCATGTGATTTAGTGGAAAGGGAGGGATAATGCATCATCATCATAACACTCATTAATTAGCCTAACAAAACAAAACTAAAAACACAATGTGGACCAAAAATGTGGAATCTGTCAACAGCTGAGCCAGGGAGAGCTGAATAGTACCGTTACAGCCAGGCCCACATGGGTTCAGGTAATTCAAAGCAGTTCTGCAGCATGACAAAAGACATAAATCAAAGGCATGCATTTTGGTTTATACAAAGGCTGAGCTAAAATTACAGGTCAGAAAAGCAATTACTCTTTTCTGAGGTTGTCAAATCGAATAAGAAATGTGTTTTAGACACAAAGACGGAAGGCAGTCTACTGGATGGGTGTCATAACACACTGGAGTTTTGCCCTGAGGTGGTAAGAATTGTTTTGCCTTGCAAAAAATATTTTCTTTAATGTGCATTTTTCACAGCAAACGGTCTATAGCTTGCATCGAACACATTTCATTCAGGTCACATCTATTGAATTGTGGACCACTGCTAGCACACTCTCTCTCTCTCTACTCCCAAAGGCCAGAGGGAAAAGAAAAATAACAAAAAAAAAAGTGAGTTTATATCACTGAGAACTGGACACATTCATAATTCATACTAAAGAGAAACAGACAAGTTTACATCTTGAAGAAGTAGTGCCTATGCTACTGGCCATTTCAGCACCACGGACAGCAACATGGGCAGCTGAGCTCAGTCCTTCGTAGCATGAACTGCAGTGAATCTTAGTAATGCAATGTTACATTGTGATAAGGCACAATTTGTTTAAAGACACTAAAAATACTATCACTAATTGGATGTGAAAAGAAAACAGCATTGATCATAAAATGTCAAACAGATGTCAGAGATACTTTATTAGCAGCTCAAACCCACAGTATAATGACAATTAAACAGTAACACCTCTATCGCAATGATAACAACACAATTGCAACTCCTCTATTGTCAACACACCCTATGATAATCCTGCTGGAAAACAACACATAAGCAAACAAATAAACAAGCAAACAAACAAATTAAAATCGCAGGCTACAAAAGCATATAGCCCTGATTTTGGAAGCCAACACTCCAGTTAAAACCTCCATCTGTTGAAATGCATTCCCGAGGTGCTCCTAGAAACTGTGAACGCCCACGCACAGAAAACTCCGCCAGGAGAACAAAGACAAACATTTCAGAACCCCCGTGCACCTCTCGCACCACAGCGCACGGAGAAGAAAAAAGCTTTTCCCCCTGCTAAATATATGGGCTTGACGTGGGAGCGCGTGGGCTGGTGAAAGCTCAAGATGCGATGCTTTCCTTCAACACGGCCCTGCAATATTAAGACAGCCATATCTCTTATCATGATTTCTCTTTACTTCCAACAGTACTCACATTCCCACAACGCATAGCCTACTTTGGTATGTTAAATTTATCTCAGAATATTTTGTGGGGAACAATGAGGAATATGTCTATGTTGAATGTATTCCATTAATTTTCTAATAGCCTCATTAAGGCACAGTACAAAGAAATTTAAGTGCACGGTTACTGTGGGTACTCAATGTTCCGTGCTGTCAGTGTTCCTTTCCGTGGACATTCACAAACATCTCCAAAAAAAGATTTCTATACAAACACAACCCCAGCCCCGAGTCCATTCATATTTACAGTCGACATCAAAAGGAAGAGGCAACGCATTAGAGCCCATTTTGGCTCAAGGGGAGAAGCTATTTCCACAGTTTCTCAACGGAAGAGTAAAACTGCCTTCATCCTGTAACCCACGGCAACCCAGTGGAACCCTAAACAACCCCTACACTGTGTTCTGCAGCCAAACTAAGACATTTCATTTGAGGCGATGATCTTAATTTGATTCAACCTAGCCTAATGATTCCCATTCTGAGGGCCAAAGGGGCTTAAGGTTTAACTCACTAGGCTCCAGAGACGCTGGACACACAACGCCCCAGAGACATCTGCCACACAGTGTTAACTTTGCCTTTGTGACAGCTTTACACACACATATACGCACATGTGTACAAGCACACACACAATCTCCTTTATCCATATCCGCCTATCATTGAGGCTCTTAGCAGAGAACAACACACACCTGCTTTAGGAAAAACAAGATGACGTCCATTTTGTTCATCGCGTCTGCAATTCACATGGTGACACTAAGAGATTCCATCCACCCCTCCGTCAAGAGAAAGCCATTAGTCAAACCAAACACTGACACTTAGAGTGTCAAACACACAGGTAGAACATAATTTGTTTTGCAACAGTATGATCGCTCCAAATAGTGACTGGTGAATAATGTCTCAGCTGGAACAAGGGATATTGCTGTGGAAAATGCATTGTGTGAAATGAACAGAGAGGGAATAATTCAATGTCTGTGGTGTTGTTCTAAATATCAGGAACAGTTTATGCCTCTGGTGATGATTATTGCGAGTATCATTCACGATGCGCTTTATTGAGTAAGACTGCATCAACAATAGAAGATCTTGTTTTCTTCAATCTTCAAAAAGTAATCATTTATAAAATGTTAAAAATGATTCAGGGATTTAAGAGAGATTAAGTCTGTGGCTACTAAAATGTTTTGACAACGTTTCTAAATGTGCAAATCAACAAACTATGAATGTATTTCTATTTCCATGTTTGAGTTGGTGTTCTTGAACGCCCTTGTTTCTGTGCCAGTCAGATAAATATCCCATCTCTCACTGTCTTCCAGGCAATAGGAGAGGATGCAGCACCCAGGGCTTTGTTGTTTTCCCTAATGTGAGTTAATCTGGAGGCTGTCACATCAAACACAGGGACATCTTAGGTGTTATGTAGATAGTGCTAATAGAAACTTAGCCCGGCTCAGTCCCTGTGGGCCCCTCTCTTGCCTTTTCATTTGGAGGGAGGCAGAGATAGGCCATCTTCAAAGCCCTCTGTGTCCCTCTGTATCGACCATGCTCCTCGGCAGCCCCAGAGGCTTCCTATTAGAAAGGATTTGTCTTACGAGCTCTGTGTGCTGCCACTCTGAAAAAATAAAATAAAAATAGAAAAAAAAACATGTTGCTAGGTGTGCTGTACTGCAGCAGTCCCCTTGGTTTCCGATGCTGTTTGTCACTAGCTTTGTAACAGCTACCTTATTCCCTCATTTCAAACCAGCTCCATGCCGGTCTGCTAGCATCCAGCGCACCTATACAGCCATATCTGACATGGCTAGATATCACAGTGACAAACCGACAGACCAACATCGAACGATCAAACGCACTCTACCTTCACAGCTCCATCCACACATAACCTAAGCAATATTTCATTGTTCTTGTTTATTGCAAGAGGGAATGCCTGTTTGGTTTTCAGCAAAAAAATAAGCCTGGATTTACAGCTCGACGATCCTGTGTTTTGATAGGTAGAGCTGAGGTGGTCTGACATTTGCTTGATATTTGTAATTTCTTATTTTCTTTTTGCAGCGCTCCATACTGATCCTTGGATAACCTGTCATCCTTTCCCTCCTTTATTACTGTATGTCCTATTTCTGTAAGCTATAGCCAGGCCACTATCAAGCATCTTCAATAAGGGGGGCTGGGCTGTAGAAGATAGCAGTGATGAGAGAGAGAGACAGAGAGAGAGAGAAAGAGAGAGACATAGACAGGGAAGGCTTTTATTCTCTGTTCTTTGCCACAACCTGAAATAAACCCAAGCAGAGTAGCTATAGCTGGCCAGCATATACCCACAGGGCTTTCACTGTGAACGGCCACTATAATAAATCTGGCATTATCAGATGCTGGTCATTCAGCAGACACAGCCTAAGTGCTTTTAGATGTGTCGGAGGACATGAGAGACTTTCACTGCCCCATTGATGGCTTCCCGTTTGTCCTGGTGTAAAGTTAGTTAAGTCTGTCAACTGGTAGGATCGGGACAGCCTAGTAGGAAGGAGGAGGTAGTAGGGAGAAAGAGGTAGGGAGAGAAGGAAGAGGAGATGAGGAGATGAGGGAGAGAGGTGGACAAAGTGCCCTTTCCCAGGCATGACGGAGGGGCACTGGAGAGTAGCCTTTCAGGAATATATTAATAATCCTGCAGTAAAAGCACACCCATGAGGCGACTGGGTACAAGCTGAACCCATCAAGTTAATCTGAGATAAATTTGCAAGTCATCATCATAATTTAAAATGTTTTAGAGACGGAATATAAGATCAAAGAATCAAAGGAGCCAGTCTGATGACAAAGATGTGAGAGAGAAAGAGATGAGAGAGACAGAGCAGAGAGAGAGAGAGAGGAAGAGAATGAGAAAAAGGGGGAGAGAGAGTTTGCATAGCTAGATATATTTGGATGGACAAAGGAGAGGCCCTTTGCGTGGCCAGACAGGCAGACAGACAGATAGAGGTTGACAGACAGGAAATAGGAAGCAAAGCAGCCAGCCAAACCCTATATGCTGCCACAGTGTCATACAGATTGATAGATTCATAAATAATAAATCAAGAAAAACAGGTAAATTAAACTGAGTAAATAAATGTGCTGTCTTGTCCTCTGCCCCAATGCCTAATGGATTGTGCCTATGCATATCTCTGCTTCAGTACGTGTTTGTGTGTGTGTTTGTGTGTGAGTGTGAGTGCGCACGCTCATGTAAGCTGTGGCGACCCACGTTGCCATGGTAATCGTTTGCCTGAGCCCCATTAGTGATGTTGTGTGATGATGAGAGACAACTCTATCCTGCCTCACAGAAACACTCACAAAGACACACGTGCATCCTTGTGTTAGTAAGTCTACCTGTGAGCATATTCCATTCACTAATCCTCTGTAACCATTAAGACATACAGATTTATAGAGACACCTTATATATGCCATAAAACAACAGAAAAGAAGAGGAGAGCATTCACTTTTTTTTTACTGCAGCATGTTATGCCACAAATCAGCTTCAAATAAAATGAGGGTGTACCAAAAATGTCATTATCAACCCTGAACAGTTGGAGAGTTCAAAAATTTAGGTGAAACATCAACAAAGGTATTGCTGTTCAGATTCAGACTACACTCCATCACTTGCGACAGCAGCGCACGATCAGGCATCAAGTGTGCCTATGAAACTGTAGAGGTGTGCATATGCTTATTTCCCAGTAGGCACTTCCAGCACGGATGGCACCCCGTTATTAAAGCAAACTAAATCATAAAATTGCAGGGAAAGCACCCATCACCTCGTATTCTAAATATATTTTACTAGGTTACATTACCGCAGCTTCTGTATAGCCAGTGTTTTCTGCTGCAGACAAAACAAGTGACATCAAAAGACTTCTGTTTTCTCATGATTTATAATTATTAGTGGTTGAATATTATCCGCTGTAGACCAAGGCACTGCCCATCTGTGCTGCACTACAAAAGGCAGAAGTGACATAAGTTTTTAATTGCACATTTTTGTACAAATACAAATAAAATCAACATTTTATCAAGGCCAACTCCTGGTCAGCAGCCAATGCAACCTACTGAGTCACACTGAAAATGTAACAAAGGATTTGCTCAAAGCTATGTGAAAATGCACTGATCTCGAAATTGATTTTCACCATGTAGAAGCTGGCATACAGCCAATCAGCAAAAAATGATTAATTAAATTAGGAACATTAACAATGGAAATTAGTTTGGCTGTAGTTTATTTATAGCCACCCCTTCTGAAGATGGGTTAGAAAAAATATTCATGTCAGAATGGTCACAAATTGTTTAACACATTACAGTCACATACAGAGGTTGGTATCAATGTGCCTATATAAGGTAGCTGGCTAACATTTATTTAAAATGGGAATGTATAATAACAGGCTAAGATCAAGCTAGCAGCATCAAAATGTAAGTTAGGTTGCAGAGAAGAGTAGTTATTCATTAGTTACTTCACTCTGAGCCCTGCACATTTTCACACAGGGATTTAGCTTGGTTTTCAGATTGATTTTCAGCACTGGAATAATGTGAATGAAGAGACAATATCAGTCCAAATAAGCCCCATATCATCCATATGATTGTTAGAATGTGCATTTGGCATCTTTTCACCTAGAGAACTTGGGCATTATTGCTGCATTTTTGCAAAGGACCTCTTACCATTATAGATGCACACTGGACATCCCAATACTTACAGGTTACAGCTAACTCACTGCTACCAGCTTCTTCTTATGCCTGCTAGCATGAAAAAGTTATTCATTCTGAGTATTTTGCAGCTTTTTAACAGCAAACACATCCAAATATGTAATAGTCAACACAGCTAACATCATGGCAGGTAAAAAAAAAAATCCAGAATAGATATTTACATTGGACTTACTGACAATCTAAAAATATGTGGTTTGGTTAAAAATATGGAATATTTGAGCAGGGAACACACACACACACACACACACACACACACACACACACACACACACGCACACACACATGCACACACACACTATACGAGCTATAAGACAGCATGTACAACATATAGTATAGTACAAGACAGCCACCCACAAGTTACCACAGTTATAAGGTCTGTAAATACACAGCCATAAATTCAGTACCCAGGGACAAAAAGAGAGGCACAGGAATAAGATGCATTGCTTTGCTTCAGTGTTTTATCCAGAGAGCTGCTGCAGGAGGTTTTATGGCCCCCGTTGCTACCATGTATTAATATATTGACAAACCTGGGCAAACAATAGACTCTGGTTCCATATGAAAAACATGGATCATCTGGGGATCGGGAGGATCAAAGCTGCATGATTGCTTTGGTTCTTTAATCTTTTGTACATTTTGTTTCTCCTGCCTTCTCCTTTCTCTTTTTTCTTTTCAAGGAATATAGTCCATATTCCAATATGGAAGTCTGAGAGGTGGTATATATTCAACTAGCAAGCACCACACTGACAACTTAATGATTGCCTCTGGGAGGCCTTTGGACTTCATCATGGGATTCTACAATAGAGGGACTGCAGCTGTGCTGCTACTCTCCGATGGGGTCTGATACATACAGGTAAAAACCACCAGTCCTGGTCAGGCAGCGAGGCCCTCCATCAATACCTCCCACCCTCCATTTCCCTCTCTCCATTTCACTTTCTCTCACTCTCTCCATCTCATTTCTTCATCTTCACAACTCACTGATTCAAATATCTCTCCTCTTATTTCTCATTCTGTTTCACAGCCTCCCTCCCAGCCCAACTCTTCTCCTTCTATCGCCTCCTCTCTCTAATTCACATATCTTGGTCTTTTTCGCCCTCTTTTCCATTTTCTCTTTTCTCCTTCCAATCTGACTTCACAGAACCACTTCCTGTCTGAGGAAAATGAGTGAGAACTTGCATGAGCACATAAAAGGATGCACACTGGTTAACCCCGCAGAGCGTTGTGACTCTAAATTGCATCCTCCCAAACATGGAATGCGTATGTGCGTGGTGCAGCTGTGCAGGTAGCCACGGGGACCCACTAGAGTGGGAGACCATGCTGTCTCTCTGTCACACTCGCAGTCACATCACACACACACATGCACACGCACACATACACATACAAACACTAAGCAACAACAACACAACCCAGTGATGTGTGCGTCCCTACAAGCCCTTCACGGGTATCGGATGCAGCCCTGCTACCGATTTGGGGTCGGGGTGGGATGTGGGGGTGGGGGCGGGATTTAGTGTTTCACCTAATGTGAGCTTGCTGCCTGGAAGACATCCAGTATACTGTTTTACTCTGAATTATTAAAAGCTGCCTCTTATTGCAACTGGGACTGAAATAGTTTAGAGGCCACAGACTATAGCTGCTGGCACAAAACTATATAATTTATATTTTCTGCTATTCTTCAACCATCCAGCTTACTTCAGTCCATAACAGGAGCTTTAAGGCTGCCATGATAGACAGAACAGAATCCCTCAAATGAAGTGTCAGATAAAATCTAAGTTTGATAAAAATGAAGAAAAAAAACACGAAAACAAAACTAAATTTGTTGCAAGAACACCGACCGAATCGTAACACCTAGAAACCTTGAATGTGTTGACGTGCTTGATCTCGCCTGTGCTAGCTCAGCTGTACACAGCGGCCTGGCCTTCTGCAGGCCAGATGACAGCAGCCTTCACCACTAGCTATCAGCCTGACGCTGCCTTCCTGAGAGAGCCCATACTGACAGCCCTCCTCTGCAATGCAAATACACACTTCCACATGAGCGGGCCCATCACTACCACTCCCCCTACACTTGTATTCCGTGTCATTACCCCCCGGGCCCTCGCACTGTCCCTCTCCTCTACTCTATGCCTCAGTGCTGCTGCCCTTATCTGGGATGGGATGGGATGGAATGGGACAGGGGGGGCTGGGGGTTTAAGACAAAGCAGGCTTGGGTGGTTGGGGCCTTGGTAGCCATGATGGAGGGCTGCTTCCTCCTGTCAGTCACCCTCCTCTCCTTGCCCTCCGGCCATGTGTACTGTATTTCATTAGTCCTGATTTTTGCTGACAAATGCTGGCTGTCGTGCTGTGCAGCCCCCTTACCCTCTCTGTGGATGCCGCACCACACCGCACCGCACCACACCACGGCTAGATCTGCCTTACAAATGAGCTCCCTCTGGCTGCACCGCACGACTGTGGGAGTGGGCTGCCATCTCAATCGAGCACACAGATATACATACTCTGTACACACACACAGACGTGCACGGACACACACACGCACGCGCACCCACACAGATAAGGGGGGGTGGCGGTTTTAACACTGAAGGTATGACTTCAAGCTGTCAACATGACCCTGTGCTGCCCTCCCCTCTCCTTCCTCTCCCTTTCTCTCAATATTTCAACCATTCTGTCACTTCACCCCCCCTCCACCTCTAATCTCGCTCACACTCCTTACTCATCCCCCTCTCTCTCTCCCAAAGGCACAAGGTCCAGCCAGTGGGATGTCAGCTCCGATTAGCCATGTTGGGAGACGCGTCTTAAGTGTGTCCTTCATTATTGAGTAAAGTGACATGTTCTCGGCTACATTCGCCTTGTGCCTCCTAAACTGTCATCTTGTCTATTTGAATATCCTGTTTTTGGAAGCAAATCTTTTCTCTTTTCTTTTTCCAACATACACACAAACCCTGCACACACACGTACAAGGACACACACTCACACAGACACACTCACACCCCTCTATTCAGGGCCATAGTTTA